>NW_022695194.1:671447-693859 GCF_011630105.1 Anneissia japonica | reverse complement strand
TATATTAATATATTTCCTCCATGGATAGACCAACCAGACTCCTAATTGGTCATGTGATAGTGTTACATGCTTATCTTATCATTCCATTTATCTGACTCGACTGATGTCAATTAAATTAGCCTTCTACATGAAAAAGTTGAACTTTAGTTATTTGTGCTTTAGCAAAATAGATTCTAAAGTATATATACCCGTAGTCATTTGAGGTGGGGGTCTACATTTCGTAACCAGGTCATTTCGTAATTCCGCCAGCGCCGCGGACATTTCATAATACAATTGTCTTTTTTACGAAAAGTCTGGATTATTAAGATTTCTCTGCTATCCAGTCAAATAGGTCTAATAGCTGGGGCGGCGCCAGCAGGGTGTGGGGGCGGGGCAGGGAATAAAGCTCCACCTCCCGGTTTGCCAAGCCCCCTCCCCATCGGCCGAATCTCGTCGGGCAGTTGGACCAAAACAAAAAAAATAGGCCTAGTTTTTCTATTCCAGTACTGTACTGCATACGCCAAGCCAAATCAGTCTCAGCAATCTCCTTGTCTGGGTCTAAACAGTCAAGCAGAACATCTAGAAGTCCCAAAGTTTTTTTTTTTAATTTCTTTTTGGGAGGAGGGGACACCACCTCCCATACCCACACCCGGCTCGGGCCTTCGGCCCTCAGATAAAGCTGTGCGCTAATAGTTACACCCATAAATACTTAACCCCACCAGTCGGAAATTTTAGCGCCCCCCCTCCCATAAATTATATCCTAGAGCCACTCTCGTCTAATAAGCCTACCTTGATATGATCCTACAAGTCACCATAAGGCTTAGGTTGCCAAAGGCTTCGAAGTGTGGCCTGCATTATGAAGTGTCAATGAAAAAAATGAGCATCTCCAGTTAGAATATAAATATATATTTTTAGTTTAATGTATTTTTTAAAGCGATGCCTAAAGCAAAATCGTTAGGCCTATAGATTTAGAGATTCTAGACTTTCTTTATAACAACTCTCAACACATTCCGAAACTAATTCGCCAGATCTTTCGATCAGGGCCTTCGACCCTGGACCGTTTACCATGCTAGAGACAAAATCGACCAGCCCAACCCCAATCAATGGCTACTTCACTCGCAGCTGACGCCCTGGGGTGGCGCCAGCGGGAGGGGCCAGAGTCCAAACTCCCCACTCCGTCGGGAGAAAAAGCACAATTCGTCCGGGAGAAAAAAAATTAGGCCTATATATATTTTCTGCATATTAGTAGACTCTGAAATCGATTAAAATAAGTCTTTGAAACCCCTAAATTGTTAAGATTTTCGGGAGCATAGCCCCCCCCCCCGGACCACTTTCGAAACATTTTAATCGCAGCTCGACCACGCCCACTTTGCTTTCGTCGGGGAAATCTGACCCCTTGTTGGCCCCCACCACGTCGGGCAAATTCTGGTGCCACCCTGATTTCCTTGTGTCCAGGGACACCACGACGGCCGTCACATGCCGGGGGAAATAGGGTGTGTATGAGTAGTTAATTGTGTACGGTACCATGGCAGGAGGGGCACTCCGATGGCCTTGCACCGCGAAATGTAGTAGAATAGTAGTGGGCACTTTAGCAGCAACATCAGCAATAGTAGTAGTAGTAGCAGCAGCAGCAGTTGCAGTCAAATGCCTTAGCCAAGGTTTTCAAACCGTGGAGGAAAATATCAGGATGTACCCATTTTACGCGTAAATTCAAATAATGTGGACCCATTTTCTTAAGTTGACACATTTTACGCAAAAAATATGAAAAATCTTGAACCATTTTTTTTTTTTAATTTTACCCATTTAGGCTAAATATGAGAAATTTGGATAGATTAAGAGATAGAGGGTCTTTATCACCCACACCCCCACTTTTAATCCTCCACTGGATATAATATGATACTCTTATCTATCAACAAAGCCCTTTTGGGTCAAAGTGCTAGATCGATGACACTAAAGGCCCTAGGGGTCGGGCCTTGAGGACCACCGCACGATAGCGCATATAATAGTCGTTACGCCACTGAGCAGCTCAGTGCAGTAGCAGCAGGTGGTCCAGTAGCAGAAGATGCAGTAGCAGCAGATGCAGTAGCAGCAGATGCAGTAGCAGCAGATGCAGTAGCAGCAGATGCAGTAGCCGCAGGTCCAGTAGCTAGAAGATGCAGTAGCAGCAGATGCAGTAGTAGCAGATAAAGAAGCAACAACTGCAGTTGCAGCAGATGCAGCTAGCAGAGGTTGCAGTAGAGCATACAGTAGAAGCAGCAATAGTCTCTGTATTAGTAGCAGTTGTAGAAGCAACTGTAGAGGTAGCAAGCAGTAATAATGCTACTTATATTTCGAAATAGTCGATTATATAACGACAAGAAGAGTTAGTGGCTCCAGATTTTTCCGACGTGTTGGCCAATGTCCCCCGACGTGGAAGGGGATACCAAACAAAATGGAAGCTCAATATTCCTCCATGCTCATTTAGGTCCATACTCAAACAATTTAGGGCTTTGAAATAGATTTTAGAGTCTTATATTATATTCTGCTGGGAAAAAAATACGTTTGCTCCTGAACGGCCAATTTTTCTCACATGGCGGCTTCACCACCAAAATGCGCTAATGCGGATCGTACTGGCTCCCAACTGCAATTCTCAATGGCGTGCCATATCTGTCAAAAGAGGGCGCTCTTAACAGAATCTTCCTACTTTGGGTTTTTACGCAGCTGCTAAATATAGAAATCAGTGACCTCAAACATATGCTCTTGAATGATTATGAAAGCGATAATCGACAGATCAATCGTTTTGGAATTTTGCTAGGTTTTCCACAGTCCTAGAAATAGACTGAACCGATCCTTTTGCATTATATTTCTATTTTGTTAATATCTTGAAATTTCCCCAACAAACTAACTTTGTTTGATTTATATTATATAAGGCTGTTTCCTTGAAATTTATTTATTTTTCTCACAAAACATCATATTGAACATTAGTAGACACTACTAGAATTTCGATAACGAACGACTACACGATACGATAATTAACAAGACATGATTATTACTACACGAAGTATTCGATTTTTTTTATGTCATTTCAATAATTAATTGCCAAATATTAAAGAGTCATAGAGTAATATACAGGCCCGTAGGCGGGGAGGGGGGGGGGAGTGCAGATGGTGCGGACGCACCCCCTCAAATTCCAAAAGGTCCCCTTTTTAAACCTATGATTTCACAAAATCGTTTCTAATTATCACAAAATGCTATAGCATGCATTGCATTATATATTTGCCAGCTTTTCTAACTGTTGATTTTTAATAATGTGGTATGAAATTTGTTAGAAATTGATTGTCTCCGGTGATTGCAGATTGATCTATATAATATGAAGAATGTTATCTATAGGCCTGCAGATGTACAGGACATAATAACGTTACTTTTTCAGGTCCCAAAAACATCCAAATTAATGAAAATTTAAATGAAATATTCATGAAATCTATTATGCAAGACCCTCAAAATGCTACTTTGTCGCTTTTCTTACAAACACGCTCCAGGCCTCTGCCCCTGGACCACCAAATTTCAAAAACTCCACTTTTTAAAACCTATTATTTCACTAAAATCGTTCCTAATTATAAGCGAAATGCTATAGTATGCATTACATATTTTGCCCACTCTTCTACCCGTTGATTTTTAATAATGTGCTACGAAATCTGTTCGAAATTATCAGCTCCAGTGATTGTAGGCCTACTGTTTGTAAAGGACTAAACTATAATTTCACAGTGGTGGATTGAAGGGGGGGGGGAGCCCCCTAAAATTATAAAAGAAATGGAGAAAAAAGAAAAATCATAGGCCTAATTAAAGTTTGTCTGAGAGTGCTATTTCCGGCCACTTTGACGTGCCATAATCATAAATTGACCATTGAAGGTGCCTCCCCACGAGAGTTTTAACTGTTATTACGAGGAGTCTTGAACAGTTGCTTGCATAAAATGGTCGATGATGGCTTGTGCCCTTTATACACGTACTCAAAACTGAAATGTAAAACATAATGTGTGAACGACAGTGAAACCGATTCATTGGTAAATTACATGCTCGTGTGCTGCCTATTTATACTTTGCTAACGGACCCTAAACCACAGGCCATAGTCATATTTATTTAAACCGATTAATGGTAAACATTCCGTATCAAGACGTGAAAGAGCGCATGTCTCCGTTAGATACCGGTATTTCGAAACACACGTTTTGTTGGTAACAACGGTGGTCAATAACCCGGATGTTAAATGCATTTTCTGTGAGTTCATAATTCCCTATAATCATCACTTATGCATGGTTACATAATTAATCCATGGGAATTATTTATGGATGGGAGACATCAAAAATTAAAAAGAAAAATAAAAGAAAATAAAATGTTGAAAAAAACAACAGAAGTTTAAGTTTTTTTAACTCACAAATACATAAAAAAAATCGATGATTTATAAACGCTTCGTTTTAGTCTTTAAACTTCCTGCCAGAACTTTAAGAGGTCATTAAAAGAACGGTGTATTAAAACGTCTGTTAGTTAGCGATAAATTAAAAAAGTGTTTTCTGTTTCAATTTTCAGTTTAAATAGTTATAAAATACAATTAAGCAATTTATTTTCCTCTGTATAGGCTTTTAAGTCAGTTAATGTTGGTTATGATTAGCCTACGTGGATTCGATTAAGCGTCAACACAAGCAGCCCAATACCGACTTTACCGCCCAATAATAATATAGGCCACAGGGCCACATCTTATGATAACAAATATCAACAATCCATCGATTCATCCATCATGTCCCATCTCCCCTCCGTGGGTTGGATGCAGTGCAGTACCCGGTTGTTGCGGTGATGTTTTCTTCAGTCACTTCATTATCAGCTCAGTCAACACTTTTTATGGCATCTGCTCTGTTCTTGTTCGTCCGGGACGTCCTTTCATTTCTATTTTCCAATAGTCTTATTCTTAATTAAATATTAATACATAAAAAACATCAATCCACTGGTTTTAAAACAGGCGAAACAGAAGTGAGTGTAGGTTTAACGAAAAAAACAAAAAAAACAAAACAAAAAAAAACAGCATAATAGGCTATTAATGGACCTTTCCGCTAAGCTCCGCCCCTTGGATATTGTTGCTAAGGTCCCACAAGTCAGCTGTGTTAAAACATACGCGAACACGTGCGTTTGTGGGACAACACGTGTGTTTGTAAGACGCGCGCGTATTCCTAGCGCTGTTCTGATTAGTCAGTTGTTAAGTTTGATTGACACTCCGGAAAGGTATATTGTCAGTGAGGCACGAATGATAACCTGAACAAATTTTATTTATGAAATTATTATTATGAAATATCAGCAAATTTTGCAGTGTGCGTGTTGTTTTTTGTGTGAGTTTTTGGAAGGGACAGAAGGCCGCATTATGGAAAAAAAATCACACGCCTTTCACAATTATATAGATGATAGCCTTAATTTGATTTAAATGATTACCGTACTGAATTTTGACCATTGGCCGAAAGCGAAATACAAGGCAAAATAATATAGACCGAATAAACACTCGATCTCGAAATTCAATTACGAATTGTAAAACGTATAGATATAGTAATTTAATATAATTCAAAGCTGTATTAATGTTATATGCATTACTACTCCTGATGAATACAGCTTTATATAGGCCTATAGGCCTATTTCTATTGACATGGTTATTTATTTATTATAATTTAATAAACATATAATAGGCATACAATAAGTTTATAAACAGATATAGAAAGTATCCCATGTGGTTATTCTATTAAGGACATAAATGCTCTCTATGTCCATTTCGATACTTGTATGTTTTTATACAATATAGAAAAAAATCTAAATTATCTAAATAAAATAAGTAACGAAATAAAAATGTAACTAAATAATTAGGAACCAAATAGTTTGTATCTTGATCGTATAACCGTACTAGAAAACTAGTTATGTGTATCCACCGCTAAACACATATTCCATAACAACACAACAATGACATAATGTGCACACGTAATCGGCACGTATAGATTGTCGCGTATATATCCTGTCACGTTATCTTTGTGTTATTAATGTGATTAACAGAAAATGATACTTAGCACATCATATAGTCTGCTTAGCCAATAATAGTCTGGCATTTTTCCTGTCAAGTAATATTACAATTTATAACGTAATTCAACGCGTTTTACCTAAAATGTCAACAATTCAATAAAAAAAAAATGTGGAATTGTACGTAAAATCTGATTACAAGGACATTTTTATGGTCTAAGTCACATAGGGATGTGGTTATATAATATTAGGTGGTAATTTTTCTTAAAGAGGGTGTCAAAACAGTCGAATGTCTAGAAGGCACGGCAGGCGCCTTCTGTTCCATAAGAAGAACCAGCGTTGTCAAGGGACATCATCCCTGGAGAAGTTCAAAGAGTAGATAATGATGATTTTAATCGGACCATAATTATAATGTGGGTGTGGGGAGTTAGTGTCCAATGAGGTACGAGGAAAAGTCCTGTCGGCCGGCTTCGAAGTCTTGTCGTATACATTTTTTTTTTCTACGTTTTTATCTGCTCCTTAAATGGCCCCACTTTCGGCCTCATTTGGAGCAAAGTATCACGATGATGAATATCCTGCCTGGGGCCCCTCCAAAAATATGACTCCTGGCTTTTAGCCAGTGAGATCTTATAAGCACTTACAACACTGCATGCCTATTATGCATACTTATAATCACTATAGCATTTTGACAAAATAAAAATGCACATAGTACAATACTAGATTGTGGATTATAGGATTAGGCCCGACGTGTCAAAATACGGATTTTAACAACAATGTTTTCATTATATATATGATGCGAGTTTGATTAATATGAGGCAGTCATCAGGTACTAATTTTAATCACATACTAAATTTAGATCGGGATATGACGGAACGTGTATGAACTGAATCACAGACTGTACTGTGTAATGATTATGATTTTTGACTCATGGTGACTGGTATACAGTATTTACCGAGTCCGAATAGCAGTGTTACATTTTACAGAATGTTCGATGGGTTACGTGGGTGGTTCTGAAAAGAGTCTTCATCGTATTGACATTTCAAATAGGCACTTACTCTATATTGCTTTTCTCCTTCGTCACAACCTAAGCCACCATGGATATCAGTGGCAGGCGGCATAATGCTTACATTCATGATATTCGTCAGCAAATTTCGTTCACAGTGCGCAAACTCAGTCATATCACATTCTTCACGCACACACCGCCAATACAATCGATCCCATGCTTTGTTAAACAATTACAAAACCTTGACCTACTTCCTGTATAACTATTCTCTCCGAACAATGCTGGCAGTGCCTTAAAATTATATTGGTATAAGACTTAGTATTGTGTTTGATATTTGTATGTGGTTACCAAAAAGGTTTACACCCTCTTAGTGGTTACCATAGTTGTCGTTTTTTTGTTTTTTTTTTATTGTCATCAACCATTCAACGTTGCCAACTGTTGTATGGTTGATGACAATAAAAAAAGAAAAAAAAAATGAATGAAACCATGAAACCATCTTTTCAGTGACAGATGAACTCACTTCGCCCGTAACGGTCATCGGCCGACGCGAAAACGAAACGCCATGACGCGCGCACGCAACCGTTCGTTTTTAATGAAGATCCATTTAGACAACCACCGACAATCAGCAGACGGCATCGCGTCGTACGCTCACAGGGAGCGGGGTTAGTAGTACGACCGTCGCAAGACGGCCTAATATTTCACTATTTTATCGACGTCGCGGATTACCCACTTGAAAATACGAGAAGTCATTTACATAATTATGGATTCTTATACAGGCCTGCTTACTTGATGGAGTGAAAATGTTGTTGGATATTACAAGTAAACACGACACAAGGAATAGATCATCTTCAGCAATCCAAATTAGGAAACAATAATCACACACATAGACCTATGATGTTAGTTCCAAGATACTATCTAGAAGATCGTAATTTCCGAATTCCTTATAAAGGAACACTACAATATGAAAGAGAAATTAAAAAAAAAAAGAGAATAACATTGCTGTTCCTCATTGATACCTATCTCTATTATGATTTAGTAAACTATCTCTTTCCTTTTTCTTTCTATTTACAATGTAATTCTTAACCTAATTGGCATTTAAGAGTGTTTTATTCTGATACTCAGTGCTCTTTAACTGTACCTAAGTAAAAATTTCTCTAATGTTATATAAATAATAACAGTGGTAAGTTTAGTTTCTGAGGTTTAGGCCTCAGAAAACCACTGCATAAATACAGCCTCCCTGTACTATATAATGTTTAAATAAAAAGAAATATGTATATAAATTATCTATATTATCATCTATTATAATATGCTACATAATCACCCAACATGTTTAAAATTAATAATATAAAAAAATGTGTTAATAAAAGAATATGCAAGGCCTGTATACATCTCTATACAGAAATTATCTATATTATATGCATATTATAGTCACTAAATAATGTGTTAACAAAAGTTCTCGTCATATTAGAATCATCATTCTAGTATTGTATCCAGGTATACACTCCACAGTACGTCAAATTACATACATGTTATTATTATTATTATTATTATTATTATTATTATTACTATTATTATCATCATCTTCATTATCATCAAGATCATCATCACCATCGTGTATTGCAGTACGATCATCTGCCGCCGCGCCATATATCCATAGGAAAAGTTGCAGTACAAATTTCTGTATTTTACACACTCATCATCCATTTATCTTCATCTACATGCTACGGTACGGTTGGTATACGGTAAAGTGCGGCATCTATTTGTCATCTCCACTATAGTATTATCATCTACATTATTGTTATCATGATCTTATAATCATCATTTTAATATGTGTAATGTAAATAAACTCACGATATTTCCATTTTTGGACGAAGCCTTTCGATCCCACTGGATCTTCGTCAGCGTCATGGTGTATTTCATTTAAATCATCAATTACCAACATTTTTGCAGTGCCAGTTGGCTAAACAAATTAAGAATAACAATATGTTAATATCATAATTTACATACATATTATATCCTACCATCGCAATACTGTAACATTCGACCTATATTATATCATTCACTGTACAATGTCGTCTATTTCAATTTTAATTGTTACAGTAATAATTACCTATATAATTATCATTTATATTATCATCATCATCATATTTGCAGAATATTTCATATCTATTACACATTTTTATCAGATGTCAGTGTGTAAAAATATGTTAATTCAACTCTTGGCTGTCACGATGTGGTATTTAGCTTATTGCTCCGTGCGTCATACATTATGCAGACGCGTCATACATTATGCAGACGCGTCATACATTATGCAGACGCGTCATGCATTATGCAGACCTGAGGAAAGATATCATCTACGGTACTTAACATGAGAGGTATAGTAAAACCTTAACACGATGAGGTATAGTAATACGAAAATTAAGTACTACAATATGGTTTCATATCTGGGGGTGTGGATGATAGTGATATTCATGCTATCGTAACATTTTTGGTTCTACATGCAAGACATTTCTTTAAGAATATATTTTTTCTATTTTGGATTGAAAGTATGAAATAAAGTTGAAATTATTAACATCACCTTACTGTATATCATTATCATATTTTCTTGATGATCACCATTGTCATGATTATCCCCTATATTATATCATTATTAGTTTCATCCGCCTTATTATCATTATAATTATCACTATCACCAACTTCACCATCATCATCATAATCAGCATCATCATCATCATCAGCAGCAACAGCAACAACAACGCCCCATATATCATTAAAAATCAATAAGTAATATCATCTTATTATCATATCATCATTATAATCATATTTATTATTTTACTATTCATCTATATTATCATCGTATTTTTATTAACTTGAATATCATTTTACTTTTATCATCCATATTATCATCATTATTATATAATAATCAATATTATCATAGTTTCTTTATAAACTATTTTAATATCGTCCTATTATAATTATCTATATTATGTCTAATAATTTCTCCATTATCATTTATATATACAATAAACTGAAAGAAATGAAATATGGCGGGTTCATATCATGTATTATGTCATATTGGATGTGGTGACATTTAGTTATCAGAGTGGCGAAGACAAAAATACATTAATTTCTGAAGTTGCTTTACGTGTTATCCGATAATGTGGAAATGATTTTTAAAAATTTGAATGATACCATTAGTATAAACAATAGAAACATTGAAAGAGTGTATGTAACTAAGCTCCTTGGAGTTATAATTGATCACAAATTGAACTGGAAAGAGCATATTTTAAATGTATCCAAGAAATTATCTAAATGTATAGCAATAATCTATAAAGCCAATCAAAGTTTGAATAATCGGACATACCTTATATTGCTCCTTATTTCTCCCTTATTTAAATTATTTTACCGAAGTATGGGGGAATACTTATAAAACAAATTTAGTTCCTTTAGTTTTAAAACAAAAAAGAATAATTAGAATTATAAGTAGGACTAAAGCTTGTTTTTTAGATCATACTGATCCCCTGTTCACTAAATTGAACTTATTGAAACTTGAACAAATAATTGAAATGAAAACTGTTATTTTTATGTTTAAAGCGCATCATACTTTATTGCCATTACTTTGCAGAAATTCTTTACATTCGTATCCCCAGACAGTTAATAGTACCAAGACAAAGAAATGTATTTAAGCTAAATACAGTAAGAACCACAAAAAATTGCAATGTATCTCAACAGTTGGAGTTAAACTTTGGAATTCGCTTGACAATAATCTTAAAACATGTACCTTTCTCAATGCCTTTCTCAATTAAAAAGAAAATATTAAAAAAGAAAAGATTTTCTCTTAATTTCATCAACTAACTAAAATCCGTTCCTTTATGGTATATGTATTTACTTTTTTTCTTTTCGTTTTTAGCCTTGTGTCTTAAGGAAAATGCGATTAATATTTTTTAAATGTCCTGGGGGAAGCACCTCATAAGTTTTCTACTTTAGTTTCCTCCATTTTTTTGCAAATTATTCCAAAGACATGCCAGAAATAAAGTTTTTTGTATTGTATTGTATTATATATGAACATGAGAAAGCGCTTTTTTAAGGCGGCTAGTTACCGGACCACGCCCATCAATTCAGCACAATGACGCTGCGAGTTATTGGTTATGCCTTCAGCCAAAATCAGAAATTTATGAAATTATGACTTCATCAAGAATTACACTTTTTTATGTATCATGTACAACTTATCTTTTCTATGATGATGATTTTACAAATAGATAATAAAAAGAAAAATAAATAAATAAATAATAATAATAATAATAATAATAATAATAATAATAATAATAAAGTAATAATAATAATATACGTATGTAGTTCTGAAAAGAACTGTTGTGTTGAGAAACTCTCGAAGTTTCGATTGAAATGCTTCGTCTTCAGGAGAATAATATTATAAATTGTAATAATAACATCAGATATTATTTTCCTGAAGACGATTGAAGCATCTCAATCGAAACGTCGAGACTTTCTCAACCTTTCAGAACTAACTACCACGTAGGTATTTCTGAAAAGTTGAGACTTTCTCAACTTTTCAGAACTACCTACGTGGTGTACCGCCAGCTTCAACAACTGTATATATGTTATTACTGTACTTCGCCATGCAAACCTTCAAACAATAATAATAACAATAATAATAATAATAATAGTAGTAGTAGTAGTAGTAGTTATGAAAAGCAAAGCCAAGAGATAAAGAATTTGTAAATTATTTTCGTTAAACCAAATATAAGACGAATTTCATTTCGATTATATTGTACCTATTATAACGAATTAAAAAAAACCCGTTTTATTTCAAATTTTTATTTCTATCCTAATGATTTTGTTATGTTGATGTCATCTGAAAATAAAGCTACAATATTAAAATTAGTTAAATATGCAAATTTCGTCATAAGACGGAAAAATGATATTAGTTATATATAGTCAATAAGTTTATATCTGTTCAATGTTTAATCTTGTACGGCACAGTACAATGTTTTGGACAAGGCCTACTGCATGTTTATTTGAAATAAATTCCCACTTTGGAGACAGTACAGTGCAATATATTTATTATTTTAATCAAACTATACATATCAATCATTTTAGAAAAGGTTAAGCTTTTATTTCAACATAATAATTTTCACTTACTGTGGAATTTGTTAACAGACACTTCTGTCTTCTTCAGCCAACCGTTCGTAAATTGTTGCTGTCGTGTCACTCTGTGACACATGCACTTGGTACATGTGACCATAAAACAGCGTTCCAGATGTTAAAGAGTTTGTACCTGACCCCGTCTCTCGGTTCAAAGTAGGGAATCATTATAACATAATCATTAATATTTTATTATCATGTTTTCTTGGTTTTTTTTTTTAAATCAATGTTTAATAATGCATATTCAATTTTTTTTTTAATTCCTGAATATTCTACATTATAACCTGATCATCGTATACTTGGTAACGTTATGCCTATAAATTAGACTAATCAATGGAGATGTTGGTAGTCCATGAGTGGATACTTACAAAGATAAACTAATTGGATATTCTCTCCCAAAACAGAACACCTCTCAAACAATAAATGTAATAGTCGGACCTGGCGCCAAGCACAAGTGATCCCGCAACCATGCATCTTCTTCATTCTCTTTTGAAAGAGTCATCGTCAGTTGTTGGTTTGTTTTTTTTTTCTTTTTGTTGGAACGACAAAAGGAAAATATCATTTAGAAATTGTAGTGAAAGAATATTTAACATTATATATCTGAGCATCGTAGACTTGATAATGTTACGCCTGTAGTAAGTGTAAGCCTATAGACAATTTAATAAATTATGTACTGTATGACTAAATGTTTCGGGGATGGGGGTGTTGAAATTGGTGTAAGGAAACTGATTATCAATTCAGAGCATTATCTCCCACTCTTTCTCTCCAATACTTCATTTGTTCACACAACAGCCATAAATAATATTTAAATGCAATTTTTTTCATCTCTTGATTATTCTGTTCTCAATGTATCGTTTTGTAAAATGTAATATGGGTCTCTATGTTGCGTGTGACTAGACGCTTTTGTCATCTGTTATTTTCTTTGATGTTGGGACTGCCAAATCTTGTGTAGGAACCTTGTTCCACCATGGCTTTGCTCCACTGTATTTGAGGAAATAAATGAATATAATATTATTATTGTTTTGTGTTTATACTGTAACTGCAGGGCTGTAAAAAGTTGTTCGTCCTGGGTCCGGGACTTGAGTATTTTAGGGCTAGGCTATCAAAAAGATACATTAAAACTAGACCAATATTCAATAGCTGATATATAAGGGATAGCATTTGTTTTAGCTAAACTAGACCTTGGTCTAGCAAATAAAACCAACTTTCTACAGCTCTCGACTGACTTTTTCTATTCTTAACATGAATAATCAATGAAATAACGAGATTGTATCAAGTTAAATAATTTATTTTTATTATTTTTAATAATATTTTTTCTACACCACTTCAAGAAATGAGTGTGCATTAATTACAAAAATAATTTCTTTTATATGTAAACTGTATTATGAAAACCAAAGTAAAATTTAACAAGCAAACATATTTACTTCTCCAATATATACAGATATGCTTTTAAATTAATCATGCAAACTTGCATTAACAATAACTTCTTTCGCAAAATAGAAATTAAACATTTCTAGTAAAGTTTAAAAATACAACATAACATGGCTTAGGGCATTTTAAGTCAAAATCATATAGACCTATACTTCAAAATATTTAATTTTATTATCTTTTTAAATGTTGAAAAAACAGTAAACTAATGAAATCATTACATAATTCAAATCATTAACAATAAAGGAAACACTTTAAACCTTAAAAGCAATAGCATTTAACTTTTTCGATATTTTCTAAATATTAAATTGAAACAGAACGTTCCTTTTTTCCAGTAGGAAATTTGAAGCCAAAATTGTATAGGCCCACATATAAAGTCCTTAAAATGTTATCCATGAAAAACTAACATCAAAGTATTAAGACAAAACTGTTACTTTCTCCGTTTAATAATGTTTAAATAATGTAATACAATTATATCACTTTATATATTGCATAAGTTAAAGTATTTTAAGTTGAAGTATTCAATATAATAAAGTATAAAAGTTAACTAAAGCACCATCGATTTGCATAATACTGTTGCGGGTTGGACGGAAGAATTTAAACCATAACTTTTCAAGTTAGTTCAAAGCAGCGTTCATTTTTTAATACTGAAAGGAACATTGCACTTGCTAGTGAATACAATAGTTATACCCTGTGACTAAGGAAGCACCAATTTAAATGAAGTACTGAATAGGTCAAATACTGGCCAAAAAATAAATACAGTAGTCAAAATAATACAAGTTTGATAACACAATCTCCTTCTTTCTTTGAAGACTTTTTATAGAATTGAAAATTTTTTTCTGGTATTGATATATTTTCTTCTGTTTATTTAACTGTTAATTATTGTAGCACCACCATGAATTATTGAATACATGCATAATAGCATCTTTCTTTAAACACTTTATTGAATTGTAAATTTTGTCTAGTATTGATATTTTCTTTTGTTATTATTTAACTGTTGATTATTATAGCACCATTATATTGCTACTGAATACTGTATTTGCAAAATATTAATTTAATTGTTTTGAGTACTTCAAATTCAACCAATTTCTAGATCATCATCCTGTCCGTCACAGGTTGTGACATGATCAACTAACAAGGCATGATCCAAAATCTTAAACCCTCGGAAACACCGGGGGCATCTCAACAGCTGTTCTTCCTCCAAACTATTAGCATCAGCATTATCCCCATCGTTGGTGCCATCATTTCGAGCGGCCTGTTGGCCTAAATCAAACCTATTTACTGGACTATCATTTTTCCTACTACTTAAACCACTATCATCAGTTACATCGAAATCAGCGAAATCTTGACCTCCTAGTCCATCTACCTCTACCTCATCAGGAAAATTATGTTTCTGATTTGCAAATGTGTTGTCATAACCACACCTGCTTTGCATGACCATTGGGTCAAATCGAGGCTGTATTCGTTGATAGTGTTGTTGATACTGTTGTCGATATTGTTGTTGATATTGTTGTTGTTTACTACTTAAATCTTTTTGTTGGAGTCCAACAATGATTTCAGTAAGTTGATCGTTCTTTTCTATTAGTTTTTGATGACGTTCTTGAAGATTAGTGCGGTCTTTCCTTTCTAAATTGAAGTCCTCTGTTAGCATCTTTACTTGGTGCTCCAAAAGCATAATGCGTTCAGAATCTTGAGATGACACCCGTCGCTGTTTACTCTCGTTCTGAAGTGTTGCAATCTGCTTTTGAAGATTTGCATTGTGTTCATTAGCTCTACCTAAATCTGCTTCCAAGCTTAACACAGCAGCATCAACACTTTCTTTTTGCTCTTTTTCCTTCTGTTTTAAACATTTCTGAGATTCCTGAAGTTTTTGCCGCAATTCTTGACAGTCACTTTCCAAGACTTTATTTTGTGATATTACTACTTGATTTTCTCCTGTTAATTTTATAACATGTGCTTCACGTTGGTCAGAATATTTTTGCCATCTGGTATTCATACTAATTACGTCTTTTAATTGTTTAGCTAATTCGGTGTTTTCTCTAGATAAACTTGATGTCTGTTCCTTCAGGCTCTTGCACTGATCCTCCAAACTCAGACCAGAATCATTACTCTCTTTCTCCATCAACCTCTTTTCTTTAGCAATTTCCTTTTCTATTTTTTCATAATCTTTTAATTCTTTAGCCATGTTACCCATCTGTGTCACCAATATCTCAATCTTTAACCTCATCTGGGCAACCTCCCCGCTCAATGTGAAACGGACATCATCATCATAGCTACGTTGTTTGTAGTACTGGATTAACTCAGATTTTAACTTACTAATCATAACATCCTTTTCAGAGTCAGAAGATTTCATAGCTTTCAGATAGTCATTGAAATCTGTCTCTTTTAAATTCAGTTCTTTAGACAATTCACTAACCTTTGACCTTAGTTCACTAATTGTTTTCTTTGCTTCTGCAACCTAATAAAAAAAAAAAATATATATATATATAATTATTACTGTCTTTAAAATAACATAATATTACTTGTTATATGAACTATAAATAATAAAAAGTTGAAAACAAAATATATTTTTTGACTGGTTACAGTTTCAAGTTGACCTTATTTGACCTCAAATACAGTATATGACATACTGCTTAAATTTGACACTTTAAAGGAATTACTTCTTCTGAAACACATTATACTAAACATTTCTGGGTTATAAATACTGCAAACAGTAATTTACAATTATTATCAGATTAACAATCATTGAAAAAGCACTGAGTAGGCCTAAAGTAGTACACACAGTAACAGGCAATGTATTTTATGCATTGAATATTGATCAGCTCATTATGGTTTATACTGTACCAGCATCTATATATTCCAACTTTAAACTGTGTAGAAAATTTTGTTTACATACGGCAGTTATAAGTATCTAAAGGCAGTGTAATATTTTACTAAGTGACCTTTTCTTATTAAGTGACCTTTGTATGACACAATTATATGATTTAACCTTTTGAACCATTCACATTCACTCTACTTCAGGAATGTTCCATTATTGTATTGAAGTCTTTTGTATTGAAACCGCCACAGTGCCTCTTTAACAAGCCGTTACAGATAGACTTATACTTTACAGTGACTGTATTAAAAATAGTGAGGGAATTTCCGTGACAACCGGTTCTAACCAGTTCTCTTAGAGGGAATTTAATCTCAACAGTATGTCAAGTGAAGCAATGCAATACACATGCTTTGCACCTCATTGGTCGGATAAGGTACATAATAATAAAATCAAGGAAGTACATTCATGGTGAATAATTTTTGCCAAATATATGTGTAAAATTGTTATTTGATACTCAGCCAAATATCTGCTTTGAAGAAAATTAAGCTGTAAGCTGCTATAAATTAAATTGTACCATATATGGAAATTTTGTATACCAGGCAGTAGCACTGATCACTAAATTTAATTCATACAGTACAGTATATGGCTATGGTGTCAATGAGGTTCACATAATAAAATACCCAAAAAGAACATTATACATAATAGCTCCCTCAGCAAAAATGAAAGGTACATTTGACGCACTAACTCTTTTATAAGTTTTGTTTGCCACGAAGTTACATTTGTTGGAGAAGTGGAGAAATTATGATATACCATAGCGCAATATTATATTCGAAGAGATCAGATGCCACAGAAAATTGAATAAATAACTGTTATATTTAGTGAATTTGTTGCCCAACTGGTAGCCAATTGGGGGCTAGTTGATAGTATTAATAAATAGTATTGTACAGTATGCCAGAGTTAGAGCACACAAACAGTGGTTGACTTTTTAATTAGCTTGTAAATAGAGGAGAAATGGGAATGACAATCAAATATTTTTTTTTTCCAAAAATATATTTTAAAAATACTGTACACACATATTATTATTAGGTTATTTCACAATCTAAATCCTAGCCTAGGCCTTGGGCTTCATTAAGCTTGGTTAGCTTCAACCAAGGAGGTATAACAATATATTATTATACCTCCTTGCTTCAACGTGGCTATTTTTTAGAGCCTAAGCTAGGCCTAGACAAGTATTACAATAGTTCATCATTATAATATACAGGCTACTACGAGCAAACGATTTATAAATATTTAAAAAAAAAAACAACTTAGGCCTACCTCTTCAGAACTGTAGTTTGCATTAAGAATTGTTCGCAAACGTATATTTTCTTTCAACAATTCGTTCAAAACCTCTTTGTCGTGCCCAGGCACAAACACTTCATGTTCTTTGAGGTTCACAGACGAATCGAGTTTATTTCTGTGTAACCTGGATTGTAAATGTTCAATGCAAATCTTGTTTTCTTTTAGCTCCTGCTCTAAAGACTTAATTACACTTTCGTGGTCTTTCAGCAACATTTTCAGTATGTTAATTGCTTGAACGGAGCTTTTAAGGGATAAAATTTCTGCTTGTATTTTCTGCACTGAGTCCCCGTCGAGTAAACTTTCGAACGTACTGTTGCTAGGCCTGCTGTTAGTCCTACCTCGATGATAATAGAGGCCGATATCCTTTGTCGTCTTTTTCCCGGTTGGGCCTGCACAACCCTTGGTGTTGCCTCGATTATCACAACTTTCAGTCATTTTTATTTATTTCAATATGTTTCTGACGATTTTTGTACTTACTAAATGCCTGACCCGGATGTTGCTTGGGCGTTTAAAATTGTAAAGTGGCAAGATTTAACTCCTTTATAAGTACATATAGCCTAGCGTCTGTGGAAGTGTATAAATATCTACTCTGGAAATTCCCAAAGTATGACACGCCAATAGCTAAATTCATTATTATGGGAAATTCCATGTAGATTTATAATACCGTAAGTGGCCTGTACTATTCCCAATACCTTTATTGATGCATTCATGATTACATTATAAGCCTATGCTGTAATGGATGAAGATTGCAGTGAAATTTCCAGAAAATGTAAGCTTAGTTTTATGATTCAAATAAAATATTATTTGGATAAAGAGTGGAGATAGGCCTAACAAACCGATATCTCGGTTTATAGCCATATTATTATCTTCAGATATATAAAAAAAAATGCTTAGGTCCGTACATTTAGTTTAATGTTGCAAAGTTAGACCTTCAAATACGGATATTTGTGAACATTTATTTATATTTTAATGTTTAATTATTTGTCGTAGCTGCGTCGTTGAACACTGAGCGCTCGACGACGGGACGACGTTAGTTTTTGTACTACATTCTATTTGTTTTCTGAATAAATATAAATTCTTCTATACACTGGCAATACGAAGCATAAAAACAATAAAACATGAAAATGGTAAATTAACATAGGCTATTGGTAAGTAATACAAATGGGGGAAAACCGATAGCAGTTACCTATGGGTTATTCTCCTACCTTTACCTTTACCGTTCCTAAACAAAAACGAAAACCCGTTGCATATTAATTTGTTTGTAAAATGCTTTCGCTAAGTATCAAATAACAGTTGTCCTTTTTCGAAAGTGGAACCTCAATTTTACGTGCAGCACGGGATCAGGCCTACTTATGAATTTGTGAAAATAAAATGGGTGACACACTGTTTCAATAAATTTATTTGAAATAAATCCATCTATGGAGAAGCGGAAATTCTAAAATATCAAGAATTTAAACTATGAAAACATTATGCTAATATTTTTGTTATATAAACAGCCTATTGATTGTCATGTAACTTGGTTTAGTGGTTGTCCTTAGATATTTAAGAGTCTGCATTGCAGCATTATTTTATCAGCTGGTCTTTACTTTTAAATTTAATTATTATTGTGAGAATATTAGGAGTACGCGTGCTCTTCTCTTCACAAACCATGACCTCCACAACCTATTTATAGGCCTCATCTCAAAAGTTAAAGTTTAAATAAATTTGCATAAATATGACCGGTATAGAAGAAATTTTGAATTACCATTATTTTAATTGAAATTTGTTCAAAAACAAGAATAGAAATTCTTTTGAAGAGAAAATCCTACAACCATGCCATTATTAAAAATAACATACATTTGTATTTTGAATATAGAACACAATCTGATTTTGTATTGCTAGTAGTAAGCTTACAAACTTTTCTTACTAGCAGGTCCTAGCATGACGTAGGGTCTTGAAATGGAAAGGAGCTGATGGGGGGGGGGGGGTGGAAGAAGTGGGGGATCGGTGAATAGGTAATGGGGATAAATCGCAAAATGAGGTAATTTGAGGTGATTTGTAACTACTTGAGCATGATTTGTGGGCGGAGATGCGACTGGGGATGGGCGAGTATTTCTTTTTTTTTGTGGGGGGGGGGGGGGGGGGGGGGGGCGTGAGCGCCCCTCTCACATCCTATTCCAATACCTAGCATACCCTGCAATTTACCCTAGGCCGCCACTCAGTATCCATGACAGTGTCCCTGGGATCCCGTCAGAGAACTGCAGTGCAGACCCGGGGCCCGGGTGGGCCTCTGACGCCGTCGGGCGGGACGGACCCGTTCATCGTGTCTTGGTAAACTACACTTTGCCGCTTATTTTATTGTTATCACCGTGGTAAATAGTAGAGTCTCCGGGGAAGGGAAACCCCGATGGATCAAGTACGGATAGGCCTATCCTTAATTTAAGGAAAAGTTTACCAGTAATATTTTTTCAACTGATTTAGACTTATGATGACGTTGCAAGTTCATCACTCCATCTACGTTTGGCGAATGGAATACATAGGATGATTTAAAAAATAAAAAAGGCATCCTATACTTGTATATCCCGAATGCCCCAGGTTAGAAGAAGAAATTATGGACCTAGGTGAAGAAGACATTGAACGTCAGAGATAGAGAGGAAGAAGAACGAGAAAAATGTATTTTGAGGTGAGGACGAAAATCATTCAGGTGGATTGACAAGCATCCTGTGGGCTCTCGCACAAATATCATTTTTTATTATAGGCTGATAATTATTTTTTATTTTCGAAATGTACTTTGTCTTGAGATTCTGAGTTAGACATTTATTGTTAAGTCATTCTACATTCTAACTTTTAACGTATTTTAAGATCTTTCAACATTTTAAATTTAATTTTTTTTTTTTTTTTTTTTTTAATTTTTAATTTTTTAAATTTGTCCGTTAAATGATGTGGGCACTAAATATCGTCATTAAGGATAAATGACTGAATTTGAATCTTGAATATTACACATGCGCGCAAGCATTATGTAATAGTCAGTATATCAATGATTATTATTATTATTATTATTATTATTATTATTATTATTATTATTATTATTATAGTATATAAATGATTATTATTATTATTATTATTATTATTATTATTATTATTATTACTATTATTATTTATTATTATTATTATTATTATTATTATTATTATTATTATTATTATTAGTATTATTGGAAATGAAGAAGGGCAGAACACCTCGCCAGAACAAATGACAACAGATGACGAAGTTAACAACTGAATTGACTCCCAGAATAGGCACACGAGGTCGAGGAAGACATAAATTCAGTTGGAGCATGGAGGTACGTATTTTATACCTCCATGGTTGGATGTATGAGATCATGTGTTTTGCCTGTATTTCCTGGGTAAGTGTTGCACAGGGCAGACGACGTGGATGGTGTCAGCTTGGGGAGGCCTTCGCCCTGCAGTGGGCCGATAACGGCTAAAATGAACAAGTAGGAGGGGAAGCCGGCCCGGCCTACCCCCCCCCCCCCAACATTTTTTTCCAAATTAAAAAAAATGAGAAAAAAAGAAAATTCCACTCAAATTTTAGAGTCCAAGAGTGCCATTTCCTGCTTCTAAGGTTACCATAATTATGAATTTTCTTCCCTCAGCCCCAACTATGGTGGGTCTGAGCATGGAGGAAAAAACATTTATTTTTTTCCTCCATAGTCGGAGGTAGTACATAGACCCTCCATATGCGAAAGGATATCCTTTTGATTCCTGAAGGCGGGAAATGAGCTTTTCCAACTTCTGATGTGTCTTTTAATTACTTTTAAGTTCTTCAAAATTCAGGATTTTCCCCTCTTGAAAATTATTATAATGAATCAATGAACCCAAAGAGAAAAGGGAGGTTCGGGTTCTTCCAGGGAAAATGTTGATTAAATGATGGGAAATGAGCTTTCCCGACTTCTGAAGTATCTTTTAGGTAGGTGTCTAATGACTTTGTTCTTCAAAATTCAAAGTTTTCCCCTCTTGAAAACGGTCAGGTAAACTTTCTCATTCTTGTTACAGTAAATTGGCCGGTTATGTGTGTTACATACATAATAAAAAATTAGTAGTTGCATACGTTTTTGTTTTCAATGAATCGATAAGCTTCAGAGAAAAGGGGGTCCAGGGGTTCACCCCCGGGAAAATGTTTATTCCTAAATGTCGGGAAATGCGGAGCTTTTCCGGCTTCTGAGGTGTCTTAATTACTTTTAAGTTCTTCAAAATTCAAGGTTTCCTCTCTTTAAAACGGTCAGGTAAATTGTTCCACTTGTTATTACAGTAAATAGGCCTTATGTGTGTATACATACATAAAAAAAAATATTGAGTAGTTGCATACAATTTTTTTTAATAAATCCTAAAAAAGAGAGGGTGTCCGGAGGTTCTCCCCCGGGAAAATTTTGATTCCAGAAGGCGGGAAATGAGCTTTCCCGACTTCTGAGGTGTCTTTTAATTACTTTTAACTTCTTCAAAATTCCAGGTTTTCCCCCTCTTGAAATTGATTCAATGAATCAATGAACCCCAAAGAAAAAGGGGTCCGGGTTCCCCCGGGAAAATTTCGATTTCTAGAATGCGGGAAATAAGCTTTCCTGACTTCGGAAATGTCTTTTAAATGACTTTTTAAGTTCTACAAAATTCAAGGTTTTCCCCTCTTGA
>NW_022695194.1:668010-671221 GCF_011630105.1 Anneissia japonica | reverse complement strand
ATTTTCTGTCTTATTTTCTGTTTTATATGTGAATTTTATGCTGCTGTTAATGTTTCACTGCTTTTAATTGACTTTCGGCAAACTGGGTTAGGCAATTGTATTCGGCAAACTGGGTTCGGCAAACTGGGTTTCGGCCAAACTGGGATTAATTGTTTTTGAGTCGGCAAACTGGCACTCGGCAAACTGGTATTGGGCAAAGTGGTCTCGGCAATCTGGCATTCGGCCTAGATCCTGAAAGTCCCTCTCTGGACCACTCTATTGCAAATTCCTGGATTTGCCACTGACAAGATCAATAACAAAGCTGTATTCGGTGATGAATTACTGTAAATATAATCACAGATTGTGAAAAATAATAGAGAAGGCTGTGTTTCAATCAGACTTTCTACACATGACAGTAACCAAGACATTTGACATTTTGGTTCAATATTGTACAATGGGTAATAGAATAATAAACAATTGTTACATAATATTATAGATAAAAACCTTTAGATGAACACATTAACACTAAACTTGTTTTGTAAAATTGTCTAAAACTATAGGCCTATAAAGTACAGGCTACTATAAATTTGTAAATTCAGTTAGACTCAAACATATTCAACAGACGGCGCACAGTGGGCCAGACTGAAGTCAAAGTGTGCCAAAATTAATTACTCATTACAGACGCAAATCTAAGCGAATATAAGACTTATCTAGAGGTTTTCATACCCGTAGAATTCAATAAAAGCATTTTCAAATCTATATGACGTCATTTTTCTGTGGGAAACTTTTTGTATTTTCCATGACGTCATCAAAATACATTTTTCTGACGGGGCTAAAAATGTTTTAGGCATAGGCCAACATTAAAATTTCTATTGTTAATCTTACAGTGAATATAAATGGTTTTTTTTTAATAAATCAAAATCGAAATCAAAATTCATAATACCAGACAACCTAATTTTACATTTTTTAAATGTAAAATGTGTTTGCATCTGAGATTCCATGGAATTATCAGACATTAGGCCTACACCAATGTCATAATATAGGGGCCTATTAATTCTGTCCTCAACCATGTTAGGCCTATATTGGAAAAAGTATCGATAATGGTCATTATGTTTTTTTTTTTTTTTTTTTTTTTTTTTTTTTTTTTAAATAATTCTCATTGCAGCGCGAACAAAGAGGCTTTGAAGAGGAACATTTGCTGTCCTCTTTGACAGGTATACTCTACCATAATGATAGCAATGCTTTTTTGCTACTCTTATTTTGGTGTAAGAAGGAGTCTCATTCTACTATGGAGCTACAGAGATGGACAATGTGTCATCTGTCGTGAACGATTCCGGTTTGCGCTTCAGGGGTGACGCCAGCAGGGGAGGGGAAGCAGGAGGGGCAGGGTCCCCATCATCGAGGAGAGATCCCCGTCGAGGAGAGCCCCCCCCCCCCCGGTGTTGGGGAGATAAACTACAATTCGACAGGGAGAAATAAAATGTGTATGTATTTTCTCATGTTAGTCGATAGGACGTTCCGGTTTGGGTTGTTCTTAAGTTTCTTGTGGGTTTTCAGCTGGTGTGGAAAGAATATCTCTGTTCTGTGTCAAAATATTAATAACTTCATCAGAAAATGGAATCCTGTTGTCTAGCCACGAGTTATTTTCTTTAGAAACCCGGCAAACACGTGTTTACGTTCTTATAACATTCTTGGCTAATGTTGTGGTTAGGTATGTCACAAAATAACGTTTACACAACGTTGTAGGAGCGTGAAATTATGTTCAATACGTATTTATGGTTCTACAAAATAAAGTTTTCAACACAAAACTGTAACGTTATTGTCAAGTTATCATAACGTATTATTGTTTGCTGGGAAGGTCGTTACTACTCTCGTAGTAAGTTGAAACAGGAAGCTTTTCGAAGTCTTGGACGTCTTTGAATATAGTTAAAAACAATTGACGCTTAGATATAGGCCTGCTTGTAGATATCACCTTCATTATGATATATGATATTTGGATTAGGCTACTCAAAATTTAATAAAGTATTCTAAACAGCAACAAAATATTAGAAGATTTGCTACTGTTAAATCACGAGCAGTTTGTAAATTTTTGGAGTTCTTTTCCCACGCTTTGCATCAACTGGTTGAGTAGACGCGCGTGCATCCCTCTGATTTGCGGTTTGCTCTAATTAAATTGTGTCACAAATGTTCGAAAACAAGACTGATAAAAGTGCGTCTAGCTCGCGAAGTTGCAAAATGTAGCAGCTAAATTTGGTACCATCATAAAGCTAAGGCTATACTGAAGACGGTGATGTAAAAATTAAAGCATGAATCCACATGAATCTAAACTTTCTCTCCTACCTTTCTAAAAATAGATTTTTAAATATTTTTTCTGTCGTTTAAACAACGATTTATTATTGATGCAAACTTCAAGTTTAAACCAAAACACATATAATTAATTTGTGTTCCCCAATTTATATACAAGAAAAGTGTACATTTTGGAGTAATTCCGAAATTTCTGTAGGGAAAAAAAACGTGTTTTGATATAATGTAGTCAATTACTTATTATTATTGATTTGAAAATGTATCCATAGGCTCCGACACTTAAATGGGAATTTTCACTGCGGAAATAACAGTATGCGGGCAGCTATATGTATATTTTAAAACACGTATTTTTCATTGTCGCTGTTATTTCACAAATGGAATTTCCCATAATCAGTAATTACCGGGGATTTGGCTTACCATATCGAGGTCCATTCAATAATTACATGGTTCACTGATAATAATGGTCACTATTCATAAGTTTTGCTAGTCATTATTTTAAAATAATGTTCATTAGTCATAACAATATTTGATTATCATAATAAAAAGAACAGGACTTATGACTAAACGAACATTTTGTTTTAATAATGAACTTTTATTAATAGCACACATTGGTTTACATTATGACTACCAAACAATTGTCTGTATTATGACTATTAAATTAAAAGAAATATGACTATTTTTTATTTATTCCGAATAGCGAATCTCATCATAAAAACAGCTGTCACGTCCCGTGTTTTTTTTTTTTTTTTTTTTTTTTAATTTGTTTTATGACTATTTTTTTGAACATGTCTATTACAAGTTCAACAAATATTGCACCCTAATCGTACTCCCACGAAAAATGTTTAAGCAAAAAAAAAAATAAATAAATAAAATAAATAAATAAATAAATAAATGAATGAATTAATTAATATATATATCTGTCTCTTAT
>NW_022695194.1:666850-667637 GCF_011630105.1 Anneissia japonica | reverse complement strand
TAAAAAAAAAGGCGTGGTCGGGCGTCGTTCATCTTTGCCCTTTAGCATAAGTATGAAAATATATTCGAAAAGTTTTGAAAAAGATAATTATACCAAAAGAACCTTGAATTTCCACAGTTAGATATTGAATTTCATGCTCTGCTATACGGTTCATCTACGTTTGTCACTTTCATTTCAGTTGTTTAATTTTGCTTTTCTTCATTAACGTTTCGATGTTATTTTGATGTTAAAGGGGAAAATGTTTACGTTCTTTCTGAAAATAAGGGGTAAAGTTTAATACAGTTTTAGTGGGGAGGGATAATAATTGGATTACCAAGGAAGGAGAGGAGGGAGGAATGGATTAATTTAAACTGTTTTAGTTTCAGTTGTTCTTGTAGTTTGATGTATCTTGTAATCATTTGTCTTTTACTTTTTAGGTTAAGGAAGCACTTTGTTTTTTAAAGAGTGCCACTTATTGGCGGCGCTACGGGTGGGAAAGTATGGGCGTTTTCCCCCTCACCCCCAGAAATTTGTTCCCTCCCCCACCCAAAAAAAGAAGAAAAACCAAAATTCTTCGGCAAGAAAAATTTGTAGACTAGCTATAGACCTATATAAAACTGATTAAATAAGCCTCGGAAACCCCTAAATTGTCATATTTTTGGGGGATTCCTTTGCGGGCCACTTTCGAAACATTTTAATCGACGCCCGACCACGCCCACTTTGCTCTAGTCGGTGACCTCCCTCTACCCAATTGTATCTTCCCCTCGCTTGTTCTCTCCCCCCCCACCCCCCCCCAGATTTCAGACGC
>NW_022695194.1:631248-666834 GCF_011630105.1 Anneissia japonica | reverse complement strand
GCCACTAGTGCCACTGATGTAAAAGTGCAAGCACAAATATTATTATTACAGTACTAGCTAGCATCAGCAGATTATGGTGTTCTCAACTGCTCATATATGACAACGTAGGTGGTATATTCGTCAGCTTGCGGTCGTACAACTGTCTTCGTACGAATATTCATTCTTCCATACCACGACAGTGTGTAGGCCCCACATTAATTACAATGCAAAATGATGGTATTTACAAGTTTCCTCTCGCCCAGTACCGTACGTCATACCACACCCGAAAAAATACTCGCTTCCCCAGTCTTCTTTAAAAAAAAAAAAAAAACTAATTATGGTAGCTCGAGAGTTAAAAATCACTTAGTATTTTGCGAGCTGATGCCCATCACCTGATCATCGAGCCCCGACACGTTACCTTCGCACCCTCATCAGCCAACTGCCACCCACTCCCCACTTACCATGTCAAGACTTCTAGATACGCCACTGTTCCTGCCCATCCGGGCGCGGTTATTAATGCAGTCTCAATATAATACTCTCTTCTGAGATGGATCCTGGGCTACGAAACAGTCCTTAGTCCTTAGTTGAAGCTGACGTGTAGGGTATAATGGCTGGGCCCCTTGATTCGCCCCTTATAATAACATAAAGTAACATTTTCAGCTGTTGAAAATTACATGTGTTTCATGGTATTTCATATGGATTGGTAAAAGGTTTTACAAACAGAGGAAAATTTATTATCTTTCTGTGTTCTCTTTTTCGATTTTATTGTGTGCCATTTCAACAAAACTCAATCGAATTATGAATTTACCTTGATGTCAACGTGTTCCGAGAGGACTGTCACCACCCTCAACATAGTTTTCAACAGTTTCGAAAAGGGAACTCAACCACAGCGTCACTAGGGCCTCCGACCCGAAAAAACTCCGATCCTAGGAATTAGGATGGTACGGTATTAGGTAGATTTTGTTAATTGCGATAATTTTTGTTGAAGCGCAAATCAGTATTTTAGTCTGAATTAAGGCTGCATGTGTTGTCCGGCAACATCAGAAGAGAAAACATTCGCCTCCGCTGATGGCGTCATTACTGGCTCACACGTTGGTAATCTCTTGTCACACAATATCTGCTCCCAGATGTCAGCCATTCACATTACTATGGCGTATAATAGAGTCTTGAAATGGGAGAATATTGAGTAGTGTGTGTGTGTGGGGGGGGGGGGGTTATGAATATGTAAGAGAGCGCATAGGTCGCAAAATAAGTGGTATGAGGCGATTTTAACTACTTGAGCGTAGTTTTTTGCTTCGGACATTTTTGATAGGGGTGGGAGAATGGGCGACGCGAGCTTGATACGCCACTGGTTACTGACAATGTTGGTTTATTGTGACTGATTGTTATTTTGCTTATTATAGTTAGACTTTCATTCCTTTTTAATGATTTTAAAATCACAAATATATGCCTTTTTAGAGCATTTATTAATATATATATCTTGTAGAATCAGCCTTTGTATAAGTTTATTTGACACTTAAATTGAATATTATACTTTGATTTCTGAGTTCTAAGTAATAATTAATGATAATCTGGATTGGAAATAATAATTACATTTTTAGAATTGTAAATAATATTGATTAATGTTTATTATATGATATTATTCAATATTTTGGTATTTGTACTTTGTGTGATAATTGTTTTAATATTCTCGTGTCGTCATGCTTGATATTATGTAAACTCACTGTGGATTGCCCTATGGGCTCTGGTGTGAGATGTTTTATACCAGCAAATGAATAATTAAATAATTCAAAATGTAAATGTTGACTGTCGTAAAGGGTGAGCCAAACTCTTTACATTCCGTAAAAGGGAATTCCATAAGGGGTGCCCGCCCAAAAAAAAAGACAAAAAAAAAAAAAGACAAAAAAAACAAAAAAAAAAACAAAAAAAAAAACAAAAAAACAAATGGGTAGTTCGATAGGAAATTGTGTTTATGCCTAAAGAGAGTAGAAAGTACACAAAAATACAACAAACACCATCTTAAAATTTATATTAAAGAGTTAAGCGATGGCATAACACTGTCGCGTCGCCTACCGTTGCAAGATAAGCATATTCCAGCCTTTTTAGCTCAGTAAAAAATATTTTTCGATGCTAACCCTCAATTTCGAACATTTTGGGTCGGTGGGGCGTGGCCAACACAAAACTTTTTTTTATTTGGCCTTAATGCAGGCCCGTAGACCATCATCCTCAAAAGTGGGTATCTGAACATTGGGGTAAGCACCTAAAAGGCGGGGTTTAGAAGTTTATTTATAAAGAGTACTTCTTGCAGTTAAAATATAGAACATAGGCCTAGGTCATATTGTAATTATTTTACAAAACCGCCTTAACGTGAGGAAAAAACATCCACTTATAGTATATAGAGGATTAAGGTGTTTATGGGCTATTTGCAGGCCCGTAGCCAGGTTCTTCCAAAGGCGGGTTCTCTCTGGGCGTGGGATCACGGGGAGAATCCCCGGTGGAGTCAGCGAAACCCCCAAAGCCAGAGGATTTTTGTGTTTTATGGGTCTAAATCACAGGGGGTCTAAATAACGACATAAAAGCAGTTATTGTTTGAAAAAGGACTGCTGCGAATCATTCCGTCTGAGTCTGAGATGGTCTGCAGTGCATTAAATTGGTTTGAGGACTCGTTCGGGAAATTCGAGTGGAGGGGGTGGGGGCGCCCGGGGTTGCCAGAAAAGAGAGGCTTTGCTTGAAAAGGGGAGTTTGCCCGAGCCTGATTTGGGTAGGGTTTGCTGTACAGAGGTTTTGCGCGTGGGGGGAGGGGGAGGGGGAGGAGGCTATAAAAATTGGAAGCTTACCAGAACCCCTGAAAAACAGTGGATACAGATTTGAACAATTGCCAATATCCAGGGGCGTGTGGTAATTCCAAGTGTTTATATAGACCTTTGGCCTAGTTGGGAAATTACAAAATTCAAATTTGATTTCCTATATCGTCTTGTTTACATTACAAATAATCTTGTTTTCATAGCCTATCTGTGAGGTTATAGGGGCCTAGGACTATTCAATATTTTTTATGAAAGAAAAGACCTAGAGAAATCTGCTGGTGGTGTGGAGGCGTCACGAGCGTCGCTCCGAGCTTAAAAGTAGGGGTTGGGAAATAGGAAAACTTAGGCCGTAAGCCCAAGTTTTGGGTCATAGCCCCGGCGACAGCCTTTTAAAAGTACATAGTATTTATTGGATTTTAATGATAAGAATTATCAAGTTACATTATTTCCACATCACGCCATCAACATAAAAAGTGTTTCATATTACCTTGTATCATACACTGTAAAATCAAAACCTACTTATAAATTGTGCAGACTAACATAATAACGGTTTATCTTTTGCATCCACTTGCTTTAAAAAGTAGGGTGTTAAATATAGACGAATGGTGAATTTACAACTCACCATACACAACTCTCATCCGCTTCACACTACAGAAACTGGTGATAAGCTCCAGCCCTATGAGCCCAAGTGGATCGGAAAGGATTTGGTTGTTTTTTTTTTTTTAGTTTAGCAGACACAGAAAGATATAGGCCTACATGTCAATTTCACCCGCGTTGACAAACGCATTTTAATACAATTGTATGTAAATTTGACGCGCGACCTATCATAATATTGATTGTAATTAAATCCCGTTGGTTGACCAATACTCAGCAGTTCTTAACCAATCTTTTCTTTCGCAATGTGGACATCGTGTGATTCTTATACTAGCGAAATCGAGAAAGAATAAAGTTACGTCATCAGGTTTGAATTACCCTTTCATTGTCACATGATTGTAGGTCCCATTCTGCGCTTACGAAAATCAGATCATTTCGTAAGTAGAAAAACGGACATCATTTTTAATATTTTACAGCCTTTTTTTATATACAACTTTTGGCACAATGGCCAAGAATATTCCAAACAGCGAACTTCTCATTTTTCTCTTTAGTGCCAAAACTTTCACAAGACAAACACACACGCTCTCATTATGACGCCTTCAACTCTCAATTTTTATTTCGATTTCACTTTACTTTTGTAACAGTGACATTCAACATCTGTTATTGTATACCTCCATGGTGTATGTATCCAGTAAACATTTTAAAATATACAATAAAAAAATCATGATGCCGTGAGAGGAATTGAACCCCCGACCCTGTGTTTGAAGGCACCAAGATCAACTTAGACTCCAGCTTAAGATTCGGACCATGAATAATATCGATAATTCGGGACTATATGTATAGTGCCTATAATAATAGTTCTGTAACAAAATTTAACATAACATTGAACATTAATTTGTCTTAAAAGAAAAAACTGTAAAAATTTAAGTGTCCTATCTCATATCAAGCAACTCAACTTATTAGAAATGAGCCCCTAAGGCCTACTATAGGTTATGAAGTCCAATGTGTGTTGGCAAACGACATTTATCGTCGTTATCGTTTTCGTAATGTTCCGATACCCCTTTAATAACAACAACTGAAATTACATAAGGCTGTCGATTTCTACATACATTTCATTTTCTGTTATTCATATATTTTTCTCATGATAATGACGTCGTTTATTTAATATTTTATATGGTATATATATATATATATATATATATACATTTATATATATATATATATATATATATATATACATGTATATATATAAATGATATACATGTAAAGATATCGGTATATGCCCCTATATTAATTTATATATATATATATATATATATATAGTGTATATATATATAATTGATAATTTTGAATAATATTGATGGAATATTTTGTCAGTGATTGTGTTGTCGTGTGCTTCACCTTTTTCTTAATTATTTTTGTTTTTTTAAACTAAACTTGTAAATTAAACTGTATTTGGATATTTTTGTAATTAAATTAAACGCACCACTCTTAAAGTAAATAAATAAATAAATACATACATATTTAGTATAATAAATAAGTACAGTATTTGTATTTAGGCCTAATTTTGTAATAACACTTTAGTAAAAATGGAAATTCTACAGAACATACAACTAAACACAGTCATTCAATGAAATAAGTCGGGAATAGGTATGACTTAATAAGGTAGCGTGTGGAAAGTTCTTCAGCATTGCCGTGATTCCAATTGGTATAGGCCTACACTATTGTACCATTGCTCTCATCTCTGGAATTACCCGTAGGTGTAGTACATTAATACACTTGAGCATCGCTCGAGCATCACTCAAGTTTTGTTTAGTGTAAATGGGAAAATCCACAATTAACTGTACTGTATATAAATATTTTACATACACGGATGTGTTGAAATATAATATAATATACAGCATGCAAGTGATGTAATGCAGTAGAACCCATTCGGGATACCCATATTCAGTGGGCACCTATTTTAAGGGGACACTTTTCCATGAAACGAGGAGAAATATATCTTCTAACACTATACCTTAAAAAGATGTCACAGAGTGTTTGACATTATTGACTAGGGTGGAATTGGTGGTGTTTACACTTATAACATAATAATAATAATAATAATAATAATAATAATAATAATAATAATAATAATAATAACAATAATAATAATAACAATAACAATAACAATAATAACAATAACAATAATAATAATAACAATAACAATAATAATAATAATAATAATAATAATAATAATAATAATAATAATAATAATAATAATAATAATAATACTGTGTTGCAAGCGTGGACACATTGTGTTGATAGTATCGACACAGTGTTCCACACTGTGTTCACACGTTTCACACAGTTTTATCAATATAGTCCACTGTGTCTGTTAATTCGTATTACCAATTATCTTGTCAATTTTAAAACATAATTAATCTTTTCATGGATATCCCTATTAAGGGTACACTTTTTTTTTGGTCCCGAAGGTTATCCCGTAATAGGGGATTGTACTGTATTGTGAGCCAAGACCGATGATGGTTTTTAGGTCAAAAGAGTTATTAGACGATTACCCACAAAGCCATAGACCCATTCGTATTTTTTTAAATGTTTTACTTACTATGTTTTTAATGCACATAGGCCCGTTTGCAAAATAAAATCCCCCCATTAGCTTATGTAAAAAAGTTCGATAATGTATATAGATATATAGGCCTAGTAAAGATACTGATTAAACTCCTCTTTTAAACCCAAATTTTTTTTTTCTAAAAGGGCTTGTATGATTTTTTTTAGGGCGGTACAATATTTCATCATGTCAGAAAATATAAGGCTTAATTCACTTGCGTCTACAAAAAACAATTCAATTTAGAATTCTGAATTGTATGTAAATATGATATGTGACCTTCTAAACATACGGTTAGTGATATGTTTTTATTGGCAGAATTTTCATCATCGATTTGTCAATAATTAATTGTGTCTGCTATCAGACATGAGTCGTTGAACTACGGGGGAGATTAGAGAGGTTTTGCAAACTAATTACGAGAACGGTTTGGCGCAGCGGGAACGGTTTGTTTTCCTGGACCTCGAGATCGGGGTTTCAATCCCTCTGGATGTGCATTTCGCGTTTGTCCTTGAGCAGGGAACCTTATCTGAATTGCTTCTTTCCACCCCTGCAGTACGGTACCGGGTATAAGTGGGTACCTTGTGGAGATCCCTGCTACCGCGTCAATATGGCAACAACAATTAAGCATGCATGGACAAAATGACCAGGCAGTGGCGTATCTAGAAGACTTGAAATGGGGGTTCTGATGGGGGTGGGGCGAAAGTCAAAGGGGTGGGTTCGATGATCAGGACTTTGAGGGGCGCTAATTCGCAAAATAATTTGATTTTAGGTGATTTGTAACTACTTGACCGTGATTTTTGTTGGGGAGCGGTGGTGTGGCGAGTAAATTTTGTGGGGGCGTGCATCCCACCCCACCATAGATACACCACTGTGACCAGGGAAATAAATTACAGCGCTTCGTAACTGAAAGAAAAAGCGCCACAAGCAACAAGTAACGAGTAACGGTTAACATCACAAATGTATACTCCGTTCATTTCACCACAGTAGTTTAATAACTGTCACAACATAAGCCACTCTTGCCTTTTACTCTTGCCTTACCACGATTATGTTCAGATCAGCTGGTATTAGGCCTATGTATTGCCAAGAATGTTTTACGATAATGTTTATTATATTTGTAAGGTTGCGAAATCGCCCTATTACATAACTTTATGAAAACGATAACAAATACGGTTACATCATCAAATTTATATATTTTTTTTTATAAGATTTCCATTCTCATCGTCACGTTGTTTTTGCGTGATTAGATCTGAAAAACAAACAGCACTTTGAACGAATGTGTGACTACTAGAATCGGACCATGTGAATGTGATGCAAATCTAATCCAATTTATGGCAAATTTTAAATTAGGTGTAGGTAGGCCTACTGTATTTTTGTATATATTATTTTAAAATATTTTAGTGATATTTTAAAATTCCATTCTCATGATTTAAATGGCTAAGCGGATTTCCCCATTGTGGGACAATAAAGTTTCATTGTATGTATTGAATTGTATTGCTTATTTTGATGTATGTTTGCGTCAGGAAAATATCGTAGGAGTGATGTTTTGCCTTACTCTGTAATGTTATCATACGATAAATTCTCGAAGCGCCGTTCTAGAATAATCGCCGCGACGCTTATCGAGAGTATACCCTGTGTGTAATGAAATACTTCGAGATACAGGGTTTTAATACAATGTATACAGTGTTAAAATGAATAAATAACACAATAAAGACACAAATTTCTTTATAAATGTTTACGACGACGTTGGACCATGACGTACTGAACTACGGAAATACGCGCGAGATATGTAACATGGTAAGGGGCACGGAAAGCGCCACCCCATTGACGTCAACATTTTAAGCTGCGCACTGATAACGACCTCCAGATAACTAGCCTTCCGTCACAACCACTAGATAACCGAGCTTGCGCTTAGTGACTAGTGTTGATTCCGATCAGTAGCGAAGTACTGCAGTGCTATTTCGATGAGTGAATGTGATTATGTCAGGAAAATATCATTGGAGTGATGTTTTGCACACCTGACGTGTTTTCATACTTAATACTCAGTATGTATTGCAGTTAGATTTATATGGCACGCTTTATGTCGAAGTCTCAAAGCGCTCTCGAGGACGTGGATTAGCTCGCACATTTTCCTTCAATCTAAACTTTGCTTTTGAGCTACCCAGTAAATCGGTGCTACTAAGCTTCAAACGATAGCAATAATGCAACAATTTACCAAAATCTTTATATAGATAATTCGCCTTAAAATATTCGAAATCTGAATTTAAGGTTCTATCTCAACAAATTAAGTAAAAAAAAAATAAGTAAATAAAAATTTTTTTTTAAAAATATAAAAAAAAATTGTCGGGTAGAAAAGCGCCACCAATGTAAACATCGTTTGCAGTGCGAACACTCATGCTCCTTTCCGCTAACCCCGCACTTTGGATAGTTTTTTTTCTATATAGTCCTACAATAATACAGCGTACCAATATCGTACGTAAACTTAACATAAACTTATGTTAATAGGAAATGCGCGTGTTTAATTGCTGGCTCTCGTTTTGATTATTCAGTTGTTAAGTTAGTGCTCAACAACCAATGGACCGTCATTAACAACCAAAGCCCCGCCCCTTGGAAAGGTTTTGCTAGGTAAAGGTTAATTCATCATAACTTATACGATAATCATTGTTAAAGTTAACTCATAATCATAAAATTAATCACAAAATTAATTACAAAATCACTACGAAATCTATAACTTATAATAACGCTGATGATGATAATGATATTATATTTTTTATTATTAGTTTATTTTAATGTAATGTAATATTAATGATAACATTATTATTAGTAGTCAAATTTTATCAATGCAGAAACATAGATTTGATTGTATAAATTTTATAACAATAGAAAAGTTTGATAATAATTTAAAAAAAAGAAAAATCCATATTCTATTTTTAGAAAGACATTATGCCTATTCTATTTTTAGAAAGAGAAACTATGTCAGCTATTTTCAGTTTAGAACGGTATAAAAACAGACTTATTGTATTATATTTAGAATATAAATAGACATAAATAGACTTAAAATTGTTTATAAAAATAAATAAATAAATAAATAGTAAATACATATATTTAAAAATATATATAGTATTACAGCGTTATTATAGAGTTTAAAAATAGTAAATGTAGTATTATATAATTCATGATGTAATAGAGATAATCTCAAAACCATTTTTCAGTAATGATATAATTAGGTCATATAAATTTTGAATAGTAAAGAAAAGGAGTCTGCGAATTTGAAAAAAAGGTTGGGGCAACTTTTTTTTCGCACTTGCAGATTCATCGTCTTTAACTATCAGAATTTATAATATAATAATATAATATAATATAATATAATATAATATAATATAATATAATATAATATAATATAATATAATATAATATAATATAATATAATATAATATAATATAATATAATATAATATAATATAATATAATGTAATGTAATGTAATATATTGTAATATAATATAATAATAATAATAGAAGATAATGAAACAATAATAATATAAGATAATAAAAATAGGAAACCATAGCAGAATTTAGTACCGGTAGTCTATTCAGGGGACACTCCTATCATAAGGAGATACTTTTCTGCGAGATGAGAGGATAAATAATTAATACTTCTGAAAATGATGTGGCTGGTCGTGCGACAAAATAATTGTCAATTTAACCCATTCAACCGCTTATTAAGGGAGCACACAGGAACACATTGAGTTTGATAATGTAAATATAATTATATATGAAACTAAATCAATAGAGTTAAATATATCGACATACACAAACTCGCTTTTTAATTCACTTCATTAATTTCATACATTCTTGTTGCCAAACATAGACAAATGAATTTTTGTATAATATAAAAAAAAAAGTCTTATTACAAAATAAGACAACTCAGTTTTTACAATTAATACAAGAGAGAGTTATTACAAAATGCGACAGCCTCTGTTGTTACAAATTACGACAGGTTATTACAAATTACGACAATTATTACAAAAGGGCCAAAATACCATGTATGGTTTTAGGTCGTAACTGGCTCCAATGAGTTATACTTTGAATGTGATATTAGTGTGCATGGGGGTGAGGGTAATTGAAAATAGACAAGGAAACACGACGTAATAATATTAAAGTGAAAGAGTTCAGTAAAGATCTAATGTTGGTGGCGCTATTTCTAAACTTTGCAGTGTCAGGGTCCTATAAAAAAGACAAATGTGACCAAATGCCTATTTTGCTTTCTGTCAAGAAGACTCTGAGATCAGTGTCCCGCTGGACCTCTGATAGAAATTCATTGAATAAAAAGATACCCGGTATTTTCTCGAAAATATTGCAATTTAGGCGTTCAGAGGTTTATTTAATCTATTTTAGAGACTACTTTTTTACGTAGGAAATATATTTAAATGTGTTTCCCCGACGGATTGTGGTTTTTCTTCCAGACGGGTGGCCGCGGGCAGGCAGCTCTCCCAGACAGGGCTCTGGCCCCACCCCCACCCCCTGATTACGCCACCCCTGATCCAGATCCAGGTCAACCTTTGTTCTCCCACATATTACCAATGAGTCGCACACAATTCTCAAACACAATCATAGCAGAAAACGCGAATACATTTTCTAAATGCAATTAAGGCAAGTCAACAAATACCATTTCATGAAGAAATATTGTTGAATTTAATATCGTGTGTAAATTTCCCACACGATCAAAAATCGTAACGGTACTGGGTTTGGTCTACAGGTACGTGCTTTGAACACATCCTAGAATCCTAGAGTTCCATTACGATTTTTAATCGTGTGGGAAGTGGAGATGTGTATAAGAGACAGTTTTAATGTGGGGGGGGGGGGGAGGTGAAACGTAGAATTTGGAAGGGGGTGGCAAGGTCTGTAACTAGAACAAAGTGGGCGTGGTCGGGGCGTCGATTATAATACTTCCAAAGTGGTGCAGTGGGCGGAGCCCCCGATAAAATATGACAATTTAGGGGTTTCAAATAGATAGTCTACTAAAACATACATACTGTATAATTTTTTTTTGTCGCGTCGCCACCATGGTTGGGGCTGAGAATAGCACGGTAAACAATGTTGAACGATACAAAATAATTTAAAACAATTTTATAAAGAGAAAAATTATTATAGCATATTTACAATTTATTTGATAATGGAGATAATTTGATTATAGATAAAATTTACAATACAAAACAAATTGCACATTGAGACTAATTTAATTTAAAAATACACAAAAAATGATGAACAAAATTACTGATTAAAAAAATGGCAATACCAAAAATTATTGCAGTACAGAAAAATAATAAATTGAAAAAAATGAGCAAAAATCAATTAGTAGGCTACAAAACACTGGAGAATCGCATATGTTTTGATAGTGTAAATAGGGAAACCCACAATATATACATATAGTAGACGCTAAAATCGATTAAATAAGCCTCTTAAACCCCTAAATTTCATATATGTGCAAATTTTTTTTATTGTATATTTTATTTTTCTGTCAGAAATGCCACCTACTTAAACCATAGACAAAAATATATAGACAAAATAAACTTTTTGCATTGTCTAAGTATTACTGAAAAAGACTGTAATTAAATCGGCTACGCGATGACGTACGGTAGGCCTACACTGCTGATGTCTTTATTATTATTATGATTTATGTCACAATGTATGGCTATACATGTGCGTTGATTCTTAAAACCTTATTGAAAGGCATATATTATAATTTTATTATATTTTGTTATTCCAAAATTACACCAAAGCGGAAACATATTATTTTAATTATTACTTTTTGATTAATAAACAATTTTTTCGAAATATGAAATTGTTATAAGAGTTACGCATAATATCCAACCGTCCAACCAATAAGCATTGAAATGTTGGCAATCATGCAATCGAAGAAGACATTTATTCATATTTAATTACTTTCTCAGCTGGTGGCGGTACAATAAAAATGCATTTTTTCCCGGAAGTACAACTTAAAAGTTGTGGTCATAAGATAAATTTTAGAACCGCATTATTAACAAGATTATTAGGTTAATATTCCAACGTCAGCGCGTGCACTAAAGACATATTTTTTTATTTATTTTAATTTTTTTTAAAATTCGATTTACCATGTGTATGATGATTTTGATTCACAGTCATAATTCTATCTATTAAACATTTAAAGAATGGACTTCCTTATGTTGTGGTAATATTAGACGGTAATATTTTTAAAGACCATTCAACAAACAACATAAAACAAAATTCCCACGTCGGTGCATGCATAAAACGTGTAATTTCCTGAAATTATTCTTCCTTTTTAGTACAGATCACCTATCGGTTTATTTTCGTATTGTGATGGTGTACGAAGTAGGTGAAGTTTCAGAATCTAAGACTCATTTTATTTTATTTATTTATTTATTTATTTATTTATTTATTTATTTATATTATTATTATTATTATTATTATTATTATTATTATTATTATTATTATTTAATTTTTTTTAATTTTTTTAAAATTAATTTATTTTTTTTTAATTTAAATTTTTATTTATTTTTTAAAACAGTAAAACGACTCCCATTTCACTTTATGGTGGAGTACCCATTTCACTGCTCTGCTTTAGTTTCGGAGCTGCAGGATTTCCAGACTGCGTTTGAAAGCACTGAGTGATTCACTGTTGACAACATGTTGTGGAAGACTATTCCAGAGACAGATGCTGTCCGGGAAGAAAGATTTAAGGTAAATTTCAGTTCTTGCAAATGGTACCAGAAACTTGCATGAATAACTAGACGTTTACACCTGATGGAGTCAGGTACGCACGAGATACATTGACGAGACCATTTACTATGCGATACATCTATCATGTTAACTTAATCTGGGCCCTCCGTCCTTGAAGTGTTGACCATTTTTCCGATTGCGTTGCAGACGCATGCAGACGAATCAGTGCATTGCTAGCTGCCCTACACAATCGGGAAAGCACCCCGATTCGTCTGTGAACCACAACTATCAGGACTGTTGCCGATAGGGTGAGCGATTCTATGAGGTCCATTAGATCTCAACATTTTCTATTCTCTCAGCCCCAACTATGATGGGGGAAATGAGGTGGACCCTCACGCACCCCCTACCGCCAAATCCTGCATCCGCCCCAGCCTTTCCAACACTATAGGCCTATTGTGAAAAATGAATTGGCTTAATTTTTGTTTTTCTGTTTAATATCTTTCGGTTTTATCTGCTGCTATAGATCTCCATCCGTCTCTATCCTCCCAGGGGGATCCAGAAGGTCTGCTGGGGGACGCAACAGGGGATACACACCCTCAGACCCACCAATAACGAACAAAAACAAAAACAAAATGAAGATGACTCTAAGAAAATTATTGTTCAAATTAGTTAATTATCATAAGAAATTACAAAAATCACCAATTACAGTAATAGTTAATTATAACGATGATGATGGTATTATATTTTTATAATAATTATACTGTAATATTAATATTAATGATAAAACAATTTATTATTATTGGTAATCAAATTTTTAACAAAATAGAAATACATTTCTATATTTAGTTGTTTTATGTATTTTTTAAACAAGAGCAAAAACATTATATTTTATTTTTAGAAAGACTATAGGCTTATTCTCTTTTTAGAAAGAGAAAATACGGTAATCATGAGGCCTATGTCAACTATTTTCGGTTTAATACCATATCAAAGGAGACCTATTGCCTTTTTTTAACTTTTGGTTTTACGCACCAATATATAGATAATGGATATAAATAGATATAATAGGCATAATACATAAACACTACACTGACATGGTATTTTCTAACTTTAGGTAAACATTTCGTTAGTAATGTATGCCCTGTCTAATGTAAATAATCTATAATTGTAATCGTTACAGAATCTGAACCAGGTAAAACTCCATTTGGAGTATCACCCACCGATTGGGTCAGGAAAGTGAAAATGATGTAATTGGGAATGAAAAACACCAAAAATATGTAAAAAAAGAAAAAGAAAGAAATATAAACAAAAAATCACACCATGAAATATCTTAGAAGAGGAAATCTGATCAGAATGGAGAAAAAAAAAAAAAAAAAAAAACACTTTGCCTCAACCAGAACTCGAACTCGAAACATTTCGCTTACCGTGCGAAACGTCTTACCAACCCGGCTTTGTTGGTTAAATTAGTCCAGTAGACACAACAATTCTTTAATCATTGTGTCTACTGGCAAATTCTTCTTTTTTAACGTTAAATATATAGGCTTATCCATTATCTTCTAATATAAATTTCTCTTTTACAGGTGACATCATCACTTGCAGCTAGTGTTGGCAATCTCCTAGAAAACAGAGTAACGAAGTCACGGATGAATCTTGTTCTGCATCATTCACTATCATTAAATCCTTAGAGCAACAACTAGCTACAGTTTCTTCAGTTGGCTTAAATTACACTTTCTGTCTCCAGATCCTGGACATCGAGGTGGTAAATACGAGTATAAATAAATATGATACGGACGTAAGATGAGTGACTATAGAAACATATGATCGTAATAAAACATAAGAGTGGGTAGCGTGGATATGAATGCGTAAACAATACTTTAAGGGCGTAGTTGATAATAATAAACTAACCAATCGTGAGTGGTCCTGTAAGATATAGAACTATATGATTAAAAATAAACCAAGATTATAACAACCGAGATCAGGCAAAATATGTCATAAATAACTATATAATATAACATTATATAATAAACCAGTTAGCAGCGTATGAAATTTAGAATGATTAATACGGTCAAACATAAAAAACCGTAAAATAGGAAACCCCCCACCAAAAAAAAAGGAAAAAAAAAAACAAGGAAAAAAAAAGCGATACATAATAATTAATACAGTATAGGCATATACAAACAGTATGTATAAGTTCTACTGTTTTCTCTACTCTCTCCGTTCCACGCGCCTCAGGATATTGGTTAAGTAACAATTATTGTTGTGTCTTCTTAATAATGTGATAATAATAATAATAATAATAATAATAATAATAATAATAATAATAATTAATAATAATAATAATAATAATAATAATAATAATAATAATAATAATAATAATAATAATAATAATAATAATAATAATAATAACAAACAACAAGGCACTATTTCTACAGCTCCTGTTACTCCTACTTTTCGAGTCCTTAATTCTAATGAGGCGGCGGCTTTACCAAAACAATCACCAGAACCAGAACCAGAACAATCAATGAAATGAATAATTAAACAATTAAGCAAAGTTTTTAAATAATACTTAAACTAAAATTAAAGTACAGTTCAAATCAAAAGCATAGTAAATATAATGTACTTTGATTTATTTAGCGTTTTGACTAGTTCGTACAGTAACTGTCTTCTCTCCTAAGTCTCTTCGTGTCTGAGCTACCCGGTAAACCGATACCATCTACTCTCGTCTGTCGACAACAGTAAACACAATATTTGTTTAGTAAGGTGACATTAACTTAAGTGTCATGTTAAACTAAATCTTATTGCTAATAATGCTGTACATGCTGTGCATAGGCCTAAACACATGAACTGATAATGCACATGAGCATAAACATAAAAACACATAGACCTACACACTGGTAACCATTAACTGTATATCAATACATACCAAGACACACAAAATTTTATACAACTACACATAAACACCTAAATAATATGTACAGACATAACGACACCTGAGACAACAATACACCTATAGTTGTCTCAGCGTACACAAACACATATCATATTCAATACACGCACCAGGCCTTAGACACACGTACATACAATATTGACGCATAAACAATGTTTACTGTTTTAATGTCTTTGCATAATATACTTCACGATTCAAGATTCAAAATAACTTTATTGCAAATGTGGGTGTCTGAAATTGATCATTCTTCACATACCATATTAACGAATAAAATATATACGCCTGTGCGGGGTACTGTGACCATAGAGAAAATAGAACATATTCTATTTTCTCTATGCTGTGACCAACCACTTGCTTATCTTAAACTGAGACAAATATACACGTGTATAGTTGTCTCAGTCTTAGACAAGCATGAGTCATAGTAGGTCAGCGACAGTCGACTTTGTTTTAGAATCAACTTTTGATAAGGGAGAGATGATTGGAGACTGGCAGCAAGCATGGAGGTGTTTGTAGCTCCCTGTGTTGCAATATTTATATCCTCTGTTACCGTGAGTGTTTGTTCTTAAGATTTACCGTAAATAGTACTTAAGTTAATAAAGTAATAACTGATAAAATATAATATATATAGGCTGATTTAAGTAGTAATTAATAATATAAACTTAAATTAAGAATAATATAATCTCCAACTTAAGTTTTATCTTCTAAGTTCTAAGTTTATGATTAGTTTAAGCATGGTTTAAGTAACCTTTTAATAAACGTGTTTTGTTTTGCTAAATTCATATTCGACTTTGTCTTAATACTTTCAGTCTGATGTCTCTATATTATGTAAACACCTAGCGAACAAATTTTGCAGGTCACACAAACTTAAAGGAAAATTTGAAATATACAGAATAATTTAACACGTGCCTCATTAGAACTTGATAACTCATTTAAACTCTTTGAACTAATTGAGCAACATTTATTCGATTAAATATTTAAAAACCTTAACCCCCATATTTTACCACATCCCCCTATTCCTCCACAGCAAATGACAACAAGACAATCACACACCAATTTTGTTTTTAAACAGTATGCTGAATTATAAAGGATCCATGCAACTTCACATAAAAAAAAACCCTAAACCAAATATTAGATTTAGGAATACAAATCGAGAAAATTATTGATTAAATTATAGATTTGACTATCTCAGTAACAAGACGAAAAGTTGTTCAACATAAGATCATTTAATCAGAATGTATTTCTTATCATAATAACATAGTGTTGGGAAGCCATGTTCTGTAATTTCCCAGCATTACAACATTATTCGGATCGATGACTATGTTAAGTCAAGCGTTTTCTGGGATTTCCCAGAGATCACGTGGGCTCGCCATTCGAGATATTTAGTTGTTTAACTCATATATACGTAAATGGATCAATATTTTTGTATTTTACGATGATAAGAGTTGATTTCAATATTAACAACGAGTCCACACGCACGTCTTTACATGGCGTACTCCAGTTTATTAGTCAGATTCAATTCACTTGAAGGGCGTCGATCTGTGGTTAAAAGTGGGGTGGGGGGACGAAATGAAAAATAAAGGCATTGGGTCGTAGACCCAAGCCTTAGTTTGGGACCAGGGGGCGAAGCACCCGAAGGCTCTGGCGCCTATAGCCTTTTAATTGATTTTAAGCGATGCAATTAACATTTATTTTCATACGAAATTTTCAAAATATCCAGTGGCGGATCCAGTAATTTGAAACAGAGCTGAGCCCAGAGAGGGACTTTTACAGATGGAGAGTGTAGACCACCTCAGCCCCACTATGGTTGGGGCTGAGGTAAGAAAATTTATGATTATGGCACCTCTAGTTGGTCGGAAATGGTACTCTCAGACTTAATTTTAATAGTTTTCACTTTTCTCCACTTTTAAAATTCAAAAAAAAAAAAATCTGTCACTGAAATACTCATCATAAAAGTTTTTAAAATTATACTTTTAGTCATAATTACCCCCCCCCCCCTTATATAGATTTCGTGCAAAACATTCATAAAAATAATAATTTTATTATATCTACTGATTAGCTTGTGACGTATTCAAAATTCGAACCATGAAAAACAAATAAGAAACTTAAAACAGTCATAAATTTAGTCTCTTTGCATGCACTGTACTTTTAAAATCAATTAAGAGGTTTTTGCTTTTCTCCTCATTTTAAATTTCACTTTTGTGTAAGCAATATTGCGATTACACTATTGTGAGTGGAAATAATACCGTCTAATTTATGATCAAACCGGACTAGGGAGCACACAAAACATTAGTTAGTATTTTGATTTCACAAACATAAAGGTGATTTACTTAATTTATCATTATCAGTTGCGACTCCAGGAGGAAAGCTAAATAGAGTCGGGTACAGGGAGGGACTTGCACAATTTTGGGAGAGTAGATCACCTCAGCCCCACCATGGTTGGGGCTGAGTAAAGAAAAAGGATTATGACACCTCTAGATTGCCGGAAATGGCACTCTCAGACCTAAATTCTAATTATAATTTTCCCTTTTTTTTATTTTTTAAAAATAATTTTGAAAAAATTAGGGTCGGCTCGGCCCCACTTGATTCCGCCACTGATTATTATGAAGTCATTGCGAGATTGCGTCAACGTAACACTTTAGTAAAATTTTGGTATCACTAAATCAAAATAGATGGACTTGTCCGTGTCAGAGGCTGTAAAATTATTATTTAATAATGGCTATATAAAATTCAATTGACTAACTATATGTTTTAAAGGAAAAACAGTAATCCTATGTATGTAGATAATATTAAACACATACCTACGAGTATACAAAAGGAATAAATCGTTTACAGTAGAAATTGTGCACTTTTGAGTTTGTAAAAATATTGGCCTAATAAGCATACACGCTTCCAATTTTAACAACCATAAAATCGATCTAGTGGTTTCTGAGATGGTTACGAAATGTATAAACAACGTTTTTACTTGGCTTTGGTCTGCAAAATACGTATCCTGCACTTGGAAAACTGAACAGACAAAATTAATGAGTCATGCGTAATTGTTATTCTTTACATTCGCTTTTAAAAGCGAGGTTTTAATTATAGAAGATTGGTGAAAAGTGGGGTGGGGACAATCGATATGATGTCCCCCCTACTTTGAAAAGTGTGGGGACGTGTCCCCTGTCCCCCACTGATGATAGGATTTAAGCCCTAGCGAGGCCAGTGTAACCTACAGTACTGTATTATACATGTATCACTTCCGGGTCCGTTTATTTTATTTAAACCAATTTTGATTAGGTCTAAACCTTGAAGGGGCGGCTCCAGCCCCGCAAGAAAGAGGGTGCCGTGAATGTGCGAACTGAGTGAGAGTCTCAGGGAAGAACCCTTGGTATCTACAAGGGGGATAGTCTCCCTCAAACCTCTAGCACCAGCTTTATTAATTAGATGTTATTGATTGATTTTTACTATTTAGCCTGGTAATTTCTGATAAGCAATTGACAAAAAATATCATTCACAAAAATTGAGGTGGCGTACGCCCCTTACGCCCCCTCTAAATCCGCCACTACCTTGCAACTTGGTTAAACGTTCACGAAATTTTTGTTCAGATCAGTTGTTTAGTTTTTGAAATATCTTGTCTAGAACGTTTGCTCTTAAATCCCTTTAAATGGTCATCACATCCACCCTACTCCGGAACGTCACCAAAGTTTAATCATTTATTCATTGGGTTATACCAAACACTCCCTAGTATTTTCAATTAAGTCTGTGCAGCAGTTTTTGATATATTTCGAACAAAAAAAGAACAAACACATTTAAACACCAAAACGTGACACACACACACAACCACACACCTAAACTTACACGACTAAAACATATATCTCCTGGCGGTATATCTATATATATAGATGTATGAATGGTGACAGTCAGTGGTCGATCACAATAGATATATCATGAGTTAATTGTTCCTTATGGGTCGGATTCTTGTAAGGTGCAAATTAGACACTTCCGCTTAGTCACGCCCCTTGTGGATATTGCTAAGGTAAGGTCCCACTTAACGAAAGACAGGCCTAAATTAAAATAGAATAAATCTAATTGATATGTATTCTTTAACAAAAAGCTTAGCACTAAGTTTACATTGTTTAACCCACTCCCATTCGCTTGCCCCAGTGGCGGCTCTGATATATTTTCTGGGGGAGGGGAGGGTTTAGCTGTCCAACAGGGGACTTGAGCTCGTAGGCCGAGACTGGAGAATGTTTTGAGAGGGTGTTCCCCTTCCAAATGAATTTTTTTTATAAAGAATAGGAACCTCTGGATAGCCAGAAATGACACTCGAGTCTCAGACTGTGACAGATATGGCTTAGCGTGGGCCTATTTTTATATTTTTGTTTAGTCCGACTGCCCGACAAGCTCTGTCCGAAAGGGGCTTGACCTGTCCGGTGACTGGAGAATGTTTTGAGAGGGTGTTCCCCTCCCAAATGAATTTTTTTTTAAGAATAGGAACCTCTGGATAGCCAGAAATGACACTCGAGTCTCAGACTGTGACAGACATGGCTTAGCGTGGGCCTATTTTTATATTTTTGTTTTGTCCGACTGCCCGACAAGCTGTCCGAATGGGCTTGACCTGTCCGGTGAGGGGTTTTAAACACTGTTGACAACATTATGCGTTGTTGACTGGCTGCTGTTGGTGGTGCCACGATTTGCCCAACGGGGTGGGTGTAGGTAAAGTGATATTCACCGACAGAAAGCCCCCCCCCTCCTCACACACATACACATTAGAGCCACTATTCGGGTGTGCATTAAAAGACCATTATGTCCCAGACCTAAATATCTCGAAAATGGATCAATGGATCAAAATAATACTTTCCAGAATAAAAAATAACGCTTTCCAGAATATTTTGTCTTGTTTTATTGAAGAAGTCACGATCCGAAGTAGGGTGCGAATAATGAGGACCATTTAAATAATATGTTTACCGTATATCGTAGGCATATAACAATAGCTATATGATGAATATTCAAATTAGTGCAATTACAGTAAATGTATACAGCGTTTTTAATGCTGCGTTCATTAGAACTTAACCTATAACATGCGAATACACAAGAAGAGTGCATTCATTTCACGAACGCTAAATGGCTGCTGTCACTTTTGCAATGTGTTCGGAAATAAAACATACACCAAAAACTTTTTCTTTTAATATGAAATAATATTACTTAAACAAATTGCAATAAATATGTTGGGTTGCAAATAAAACATACAAACACACTCTTTTTTTATCTGAAATAATATTACTTATTAATAAACAAATTGCAATAAATACCTAATAGGTATTTATTGCAATTTGTTTATTAAGTAATATTATTTCAGATAAAAAAAAAGAGTGTTGTTTGTATGTTTTATTTGCAAAATGCTCGTTGTACATAGTTTGTGTTACATCAGCCATTTTCCACACTACTTGTGCAAATCGAGGAAGAAAATTCTACTCGAGTTCACAACTTGTGTTTACAAGTTCACCAACGAGATGAACGCGTTTCACAAGTTGTGAACTGGGAATCACCGACTTCACAAGTTCTAATGAACGCAGCATAACTTCAGTTTTTTGGGGGCTGAATGTGAATATTTTTAATGCATTTTTATATTTAAAGCATGTGACGATAAGAACCATTGACTATTTGCTTAACATTTCCATTTCAACGCCAATAATTGGCATGTACTTTTTTGTCAATTATAATAGTAAAATCGTCCCGTATGTTTAACCAGGAAAGGTAAGGAATTGGCCAAGTAAGTGGGTTGTCACAATTTTTTTTAACAATCAGTAGTTGAAAATAAAATGTTTCAACACTATATGTTCCTTGAATTTTGTGGTCAGAAGATGTGAAGTGAAAAGTAGGCCGACATTGAATTTTGGTGAAATTCGGATTACAAAATCTGAAAATGGCCACTCTTAAAAAGAGTCCCCAAAAACATATACTAAAAATACAAATAGTGTCCCTCTTTGAAATAAAAAGTGGGTGAGTTACCGTACGGTACTGTGCATATTTGAATAATGATAAAGATAATAATTAATAATGAATCATTATCATTATTATCATTATTATTATTAGTATTAGTATTATTACTCTATAGAGTTACTCTATAGAGTGATGTTATTTTGAATTTGTCATTAGATTAGGCTAAAATGAGAGGCGCAAGACCAAAGGACCCTGGACGTCGAGTTGGTCTTCCAACCGAAAACACCAGAAACCGTCACCAACAGTCGTCTAGCGTTAAACATGTACACGCTCAGGGATACTTGGATTACAGTGGGAACTATCATCCATTAACACAACATGACAACCGGACAGCTGCTGGAGGATTTAGAAATCGCAATCGTGGCGAGGTTAATAGAGAAGGACCTTATAGGTATGTGATTCAATTATTAGTACACGATATGTTAAGGAACACATTCGTAGATTACATTAAAGGTTTCTTACAATGTTTTTACATTAATAACAAATTAACAATAATTAAAAAATAACATAATAATAATAATATAAAAATTCAAAATAACATCACTCTATAGTAACATAATAACAAATTAACAATAATTCAAAAATAACAATAATAATAATAACATAATTCAAAATAATATCACTCTATATAGTAACTCTATAGAGTAATAATAATAATACTGATAATAATAATGATCATAATGATAATGATTCATTATTAAAAATACATTGGGATGTTAGAAATCCCTCTATGACATTGTGTAGAATATGAAGGTTTTTGATAGGCTTACTTAAAAAAAAAATAAACACAATATTACTAAATTGAAAAATATAATTTAAGCTAAAAAATAAAACCAATTCAAACAAAGGTAATATAATAGCAATTTGGTCAGTTAATCCAAAATACCAATACTCACCTATTGTTGGTAGTGGAATATGTCTTCTCTGATAATGACATAGCCCCACTCTACACAATTGGCTCATGTGCTCTATAAAGAACCCAGTAAATTTTTCGTGACGAATCGGGACTACCCCGGTGTACTGGTCCATAGTTACCCTGTTACCCTGCGCCAATGGACTATTAGGTCCTTTGCAGAATGCACCCATTGTGATGATGATACCAGAAACATCAACAAACACTGACCTCCAAGTTTATGCAAACTAAGTAAATTCTCAATTTTAACAATTATTTTACTAAAAGGAACTTATAATGCAATGGAGTTAGCCAATGTGTTAAATGGAGACAATATATTATATATTCATCACCATAGAAATCACTATCCAACATCCACAGCGACTGTTTATGGAGACTTTAGGAGAGAAAGCCATACAAATGGGAAAGGAGCTAGGTATGTTATATAGGAATATGTAGGCACATGTGTTATCGATTCTAAACAGAAATATTAAAGGAAGGCCGCACAATACTCGGTCTCATGTTTTAACTTAATTGTTAACAATTCATAACATGACTTTTATCTCCTATAGATTTTAGCGCAAACTACAGGATATGCAAACATAAACAAGGGACAAAAAAAAACAACAAAAAAACCCGATCAACTCAAAGAAATGATTAATCCTAACATAGCACTGTTTAGTAGTAGGCCTATATATGGTATTTATTCGAAAGCGCCTCCCTCGAATGAACGCCTTCTCAAAAACCCTTCTCAATAATAAAGGCCTCGGAGGGTTTATTCAATTACTTACGGTACACAATATTGCAACAGTGGCATGTAAAAACTATTATGCTGGTACACAGTGCTGCCCCGACGGTCGTCGGCCAACACACCATGGAAAACGCGCAGCGGATTTTTCAATGACGATCTATCATCGACAATGAGCAGACGGTCGTGTTGCCAAGCGCGCACAGACAGTAGAGATGAATTCATTGGCCAACGAACGTACGACCATCGTACGATACAGTGTGTGCCTGGAGCACAGTGTGTGCGATGTAGATTACTTTTATTTTTGTTCATCTGAAAATATAATTTGTAATTTGAAAAAATATAGTTGAAATTAACAAGGTCATCACACATTATTCTGTCTTATCGTATCTGTGTGGTAGTATGTGCGGAGGGTTTGTTTGGGTGTGCGATGCTAGTGTGTAGATCCGACGTAATTTGAAATTATATTCCTTTTTACAGAGATTTTGCACCGACCCCAAATAGGCCACTTAATTATCAATTAGATGGAGGAAGATGCCATTACGCTGAAACGAAACCCATTGTAAAACCATGTAAGTACGAAGGTAGTCGACACAACTATATATAAAAAAAAAACAAACAAACCTTTTGCAATAGCCTATTCAGTAGATTTGACCTTAAGTCAAAAAAGGTATTTGTTTGACGATTTTACATTATACTGCAATACCAGTGGCGGACTCAAAGAGGACATGTTTTTTAAATGTTTTAAATTAATGGAGAAAGTGATTATATTCACATTTCAGTCTGAGATTGCCATTTACTGCCACCTAGCGGTGCCATGATCATAATTTTTCTTACCTCAGTCTTCAACATTGTCGGGCTGAAGTGAGTTACTTACGTGAAATAAAAACTTAAATTCAATATATCTGCAATACAAAATATGTTCATTCTTTGCAGTAAATATGAATGATCTCAAGAAAATACATCAGACGCAGTCGCCTAATGACGTGGTACATATGTTATCCAACCGGGCCGACATGCTCAAAGCACTCTTAAATGAAAAGAAAATGATCAATGACGTCACTGAAATTCTACTCAGGATTTTTGTAAGGGTATTTCAGTACAAAACATCTAAAAAAGTTTCAGAAAAAATAAAAGCAGTAATAGATATGTTAAAAGACAGTACATTTTTTAAGAGTGTACTTCAGTTATATACGGCACATTTAGGAGATAAATCAAACACAAAAAACCCAAGTCAAATTGAAAAAAAGATAGCTCTCCTTTCGATATTTCTACGAGGGTTCATTCCTGGACTTGAATGCGAAGTGAAAGATCTCGAAATGCATATAACACTCCTTGACGTCTCTAGTAAAGCCTTGTTTGTACAACGCAGTTTGTCACAAGAAGCTGTTATTGAGGTAGCACGTTTGAAAAAAGAAGCGGACAAATGCATTACCGAAGCAAAGGAAGAAGACAAGAAGAGAAGACAACATGCCTCTGCCATCCGAGAAGGTATTTTTGATGGCCCACCGCCTGATGACTATCGGGATATTCCGATATTACCAACCAAAGATGACCTCCAATCAATGGAACCACCGTTCCTTCGGCCTAATAAAACTAAAGGAAGTTACTCAAATCATATTCATTATCTCGATGTTCAATTCCGATTGCTGCGAGAGGACTTCATTGGCCCTTTGCGTGATGGAATTCAAACACACTTGGCTAATGTAGCAAATCCTCTTCCACGTGACCAGAGAAAAAGGAATACAGATGTTCGTCTGTACTATGATGTTCAAATTGACCATCCTGTAATTTCTGAAAACGGGGTATATTATCGCGTCAAATTCAGTCTCAGTAACTTAACGCGAGTAAAGTGGCAGAATACAAAACGATTAATTTTTGGCTCTCTTGTCTGTTTATCACATGACAATTTTCAAACTCTCCTTTTTGGAACGGTTGGCAATAGAGAAGAAGAACTACTACGCCATGGCCGAGTTGATCTTAAGATCCATAATATTGAAAACGTAGAGAATACACGTGTATACACTATGGTCGAATCAACAGCATTTTTTGAGAGCTACAGGCCTGTCCTGCAGGTACTTCAACAGTTCAATGAAGAATCTATACCGATGGAAAACTACATTATTCGGGCTTCACACAACATAGAACAACCAAAATATCTGCGTAGTAAGAACGGCCTAATGTACGATATTAGTTCTTTGATAAAACAAGAAATAAGAACTTACGATAGGAATAGACGACGTCCCATGGGCCTTCGTAACGAAAATAGAATTAACATACTAGACGACAATGCTTGGCCCGAATTTAACAAACTAACACTTGATGAATCACAGTTTATTGCTGTGAAGGCAGCATTGACAAAAGAGCTTGCGGTTATTCAAGGGCCACCAGGAACTGGAAAAACATACATTGGATTGAAAATTGTTGAGACTCTTCTACGTAACAAATCACATTGGTCACCAAATAATGATGAGTATGCAGAACATGTTGAACATAAAAGTCCTATAATGGTTATATGTTATACAAACCATGCGCTAGATCAATTTCTTAAAGGTATTCTTGAATTTTCTCCAAAGAAGTTAGTCAGAATCGGTGGACGATCTAAAAGCGAAGAACTTGCACGTTTCAACCTGAAAGTTATATCAAAAAAGTGGAGACATAGGTCAGATAATTTCAAAAAGATTATAGATGCCATAAGTAATCAAATGATACAGGCTGAGGAGATGATAAAATTGTGCAACAAATACATATTAAGTGAATATACCCTTGAAGCTGTTATAAATGAAAATCATTTCAGATGTCTACAGGACTTAAGAGAAGAATATTTGGTGGACGGGAAGCGTTCAACTTTACCTACATGGCTTGGTCTTCTTTCCACTTCAGATGAATTTGAAAAGACAGAAGATGTTGCAGATGCTGACGACGAGGTTAAAGAAGAAGAACAGGATGATGTTTCTAACACAAAGAACATTACGACTGAATTCGACATGCTAATGTATCAAAGGGAGTATGATGATGCAGGTGATAGAAAAGATTATGAAACAAGAAAGAAATTGGTTTTGCGCACCCTATACACTAAACTCGCTTATAATCAGGACATGCAATGCAGAGATTCACCATTGAAAGAGCATTATGCGACATTGATAAAACAACTATCCATCACTGATGATGAAATGGATAAACAGGAGGCCAACAGACTAGTCAATATTCGCAAGTTATGTCTGAATAATCAATGGCGTCTCTACCGATATTGGATAACCCAGTACAAAGGTACATTGCGTAAAATTTTATTCAATCAGCAGCACAGTTATGACCAATTAGTAGGCAGGAGAATTTATGAGCAAGACCACGAAGCTAAATGTAAAGTTATAAGAGATGCAGATGTAGTCGGTATGACAACGACCGGTGCTGCTATGAATAAAGAGCTCCTGAACGACATTCGACCGAAAATTGTCATTGTTGAAGAAGCTGCAGAAATACTAGAAGCACATATAGTAACAAGCCTGACAGATCAATGCGAACACCTTATTCTTATTGGAGACCATCAACAATTAAAGCCTAATCCTACAGTATACAAACTTGCTACCAAATTTCATCTGGATACTTCACTCTTTGAAAGAATGCTTACAAATAATGTCCCCTGTCAGAGACTGTCATCTCAACACCGCATGCGACCAGAGATATCGAACATCATGAGGAAACACTTTTACAGCCATCTCCTTGATGACGATTCGGTAAATCACTTTGATAATGTTATGGGTGTGAACCATAACTTGTTCTTTATAAATCACGACATCAAGGAAGAGTCTGTGGAGGATATTTTGAGTAAGTCAAACGTTCACGAAGCTGAATATTGTTTAGCTCTTGCAAATTACTTCTTCCAGCAGGGTTACGAGGCATCATGTATCACCATCCTGACTACCTATACAGGACAGGTGTTAAACTTGAAAGGAAAACTCAGAGATAAGAGGTATGCCTGTCTTGATGGTATTTATGTTACTGCAGTCGATAATTACCAGGGGGAAGAAAATGATATCATACTATTGTCTTTAGTAAGGAGTAACGAAGCTGGGAATATCGGTTTTTTAAAGGTCTCAAATAGAATGTGCGTAGCATTGTCGAGAGCCAGAAAGGGTTTGTTCTGTATTGGTAACTTCACACTTTTAGCGGAAAAGAATGACCTCTGGATGAAGATAGTAAACGATATGCGATCTTCAGGTCGCATAAAAAATCATCTTTTGTTGCACTGCCACAACCATCCAGCGACGAAGGTTAAAGCGTTTATTGCAAAAGACTTCGAAAAATGTCCATTAGGAGGGTGTAACCGTATGTGCGAAACTCGCCTCGAGTGTGGTCATGTATGTCCTCGTTATTGTCATCCAAAAGACCCGCACCATGAAAAATACGAATGTAGAGAACCGTGTGTCAGAACCTGTGATCGCAAGCATCCTTGCAATTCTTTGTGCTTTGAAAAGTGCCCGCCGTGTAGAGTCATTATTTGTAAAATTCTGCTTGATTGTTCCCATGAAGCTAGTGTACAGTGTGCCAAATACAACCAGTCAATTGATTGCATGGAACCATGTGAAAGGACATTAAAGTGTGGTCACAAATGCAGACTTAAGTGTTTTCAGAGTTGCACCTTGCAGAGATGCTTAGAAATTGTTAATAAATCATTTGATCCTTGTGGCCACGATATTCAAGTAAAATGCTACATAAACTCATGCCAACTACCCTGTGAAAAATTGTTAACTTGTGGTCATGACTGTCAAACAAAATGTGGAGATATGTGCACCGAAAAATGTAGAAAATATATAGATAAGACATTTCAGTGTGGACACACTGTAAATGTTCCTTGCTTTACACCTTCCTGTATTTTGCCATGCTCACGTGAAAGTTTGTGTGGTCACCCCTGTCTTAAACTATGTGGTGAGTCGTGCGGCGACTGTTTTGTTAAAATCAGAAAAGAGCTTCTATGTGGGCATCTAAAGATGTTGTTTTGCTATAAAAATGTTAAAAGTGCTACTTGTAAAGAAATATGCACTAGGGCATTACCATGTGGACACCCATGTATGTTAAGGTGTAACGAAAAGTGCGATGCGACGTTGTGTACAAGACTAGTTAAAAAAAAGCTAAAATGTGAACATGAGAAAGAATTACCTTGTAATATAAATATTGAAACATTATACAAAAATAAAGATAGACGATTTCGTTATGCGTTTTCAAGACTTCCAAATCAAATTGAATTATTAAACTGTAACGTGGAAGTGATAAAAGCTCTAAAATGTGGACATGAAATTACAATCGAGTGTTGTAAATCATCTCATATCGATAAAATTAAATGCAATGTAAAGGTTATTGAAACATTAGATTGCGGACATGACGTCACTCGTGAGTGTTCAAAAATCGGTTTATGTTCCGAAATGTGTTCAAGGCTGTTATCATGTGGACATAAATGTCTTAAACTATGTGGTGAGTCGTGCGGCGACTGTTTTGTTAAAGTCAGAAAAGAGCTTCTATGTGGACATCTAAAGATGTTGTTTTGCTATAAAACTGTTGAAAGTGCTACTTGTAAAGAAATGTGCACTAGGACATTACCATGTGGACACCCATGTATGTTAAGGTGTTACGAAACGTGCGATGCGAAGTTGTGTACTAGACTAGTTAAAAAAAAGCTAAAATGTGAACATGAGAAAGAGTTACCCTGTAATATAAATCTTGAAACATTATACAAAAATAGGCCTAGAGATAGACGATTTCGTTATGAGTTTTCAAGACTTCCAAATCAAATTGAATTATTAAACTGTAACGTGGAAGTTATACAAGCTCTAAAATGTGGACATGAAATCACAATCGAGTGTTGTAAATCATCTCATCTCGATAAAATTAAATGCAAGGTAAAGGTTACTGAAACATTAGATTGCGGACATGACGTCACTCGTGAGTGTTCAAAAGTCGGTTTATGTTCCGAAATGTGCTCAAGGCTGTTAACATGTGGACATAAATGTAAAGACGCTTGCGCTAATCCGTGTACAAAAAAATGTACTGAGATCGTGAAGAAGAAACTAAAATGCGGGCATAATAAAAATGTGAGATGTTATGTAGATGTTACAGAGAATGTCATTTATGGTGAAGCAGCTTGTTATTTTAAGACAAAGATCCAACTACCTTGTGGACATGAAGAAACACAACTTTGTTGTCATAGTTATCTACCTGTAATATGCAGTAATCGATGTTCCAAAAAGCTGTTGTGTGGTCATTTTTGTATGAAGAAATGTTCGCAGGAATGTTCAATCGATAGTTGTAAGCAGGTGTGCAATGCTACCTTAGCCTGTGGGCATAAATGTAAAGGAAACTGTACAAGCTGTTCGCACGGACGGATACATACTACATGCTCACAAATTTGCATCAATAAGCTTATCTGCGGTCACATTGGCCAACAGATATGCTCCATTACTCCCTATCAGCCATGTAAAAAACGGTGCAGTTCCCGTTGCCCACACAGAAAATGTCTTAGAGTCTGTGCTGAAATTTGTGCACCATGTAAATCACCATGTGAGTGGAAATGCCCACATTTAAAATGTACAAATGCATGTGGTGAGATGTGTAATCGTGACAGATGCAATAAACCTTGTCGCAAGACCCTGAGATGTAAACATAAATGTTTAGGTCTTTGTGGTGAGCCTTGTCTCCGTAGTTGTTTAAAATGTGATCCAGTTAGATATCTTCCTGCTACTGCAAAGGGAAATAGACCAAAATATGTCTACTTGTATGATTGCTCCCACGCAGTTGAAGTTTTAAAAATGGATGCATATATGGACAAAGATGAAGGTTCGCGACAAAAAGAATGCCCCATATGTCACACCACAATAATATATAATACAAGATATGGTAATGTTCTCAAAAGAATTGATGTAAAAATAACATCATTGAAGCACATGGCATGTGCTCAGCGATCAATGCAACAAGTATAAGAAAAACGAAGAAAGATTTTTGACAAGTTGTCAGTTCTAAAAACAATCGATACAAAACAACTATCAGATGAAGTAAACTCATGCTATGGAGTACCATATGATAGATTGCTTGTAATTATTATTATGATCAAAATACTCGAAAAAATTGAATTGATTAGTATCAACTTGCATCAACGAACTGAAAATAGTGGTAGTCAACCTACCGATCGTCACATATCTCAACAATTAGATAATGTTGAAAAGAGAGTTTTGAATTTCACTAATAGTGTTTCTAGACAAGTATTGGTCGATTTGTCTTCGGAACTGCAACGTTTAAATATATGCAATCATTTGAGAAATCGTGAACATCAAGTTAAGTCTAATTCTAAAGATTCTACAAAGATCAACAATATGTTATTGTTGATGCTTTATACGAAGGTACCGGTAACACATGAAACTAACCTGGACGCTTTAAGTTTAATTGGACCAGCGAGCGTAGAAAACCTTTCAAAATATGAATCACTAGTAGATGTAGTTGAGAAAACTGTTAATACAAGTTTTTTCCAGCACAGTTGGGAAAAATGTGCGATGGGCCATGTACCAGCTGGGAAAGGAGATGTCAAACAGTTTAATCAATCGAAAGGGCTTTCAGAAAAAACGAATGATTCGGAGGTAGTGAAACAAGAAAATTAAGTAAAAGGTGTTAGGAATCTGAATCAAATCCACAATCTTCAATTGAAAGTCGAAAATAATCAAAATCAAAAGAAAAACTCAAAGAAGCAACAACGAAGACAAATCAAACAGGAACCTAAAAATGAAAACGTAAACAAAGGTTCATCGGTTTCGACTGACACTCGCACTTCCTCTCAGCCTCAACGACAGGGAAAAGATTCATTTTTTAATAATATGAAGGGTGAAAGAACTCTAACAAATCAGGAACAGCAGAGGAGTAGCGCACACTCAAATACCACAGCTAGTCAAGGGAACAAATCGACTACTACGCATAAACCACCAGCGGAGAGTGAAAATACTCGAACTAAACAGCAACAGCAGAACAGTAGTGCACACTTAGGTTCCAAAACCGGTAAGAACAATGTCGGCAACCAAATCCCGAGATGAACAGACGAAAGAGAGCAACAAAGCTGTATCCAGCACAAGCCAAGGCAGCAAATCGACTAACCAAACAAGTAAACCATCAGCGGATGGTGAAAGTACTCGAACGAAACAGCAAAAGCAGAGCAGTAGTGCACACTCAGGTACCAAAGCCAGTAACAAAAATGTCGGCAATCAACCTGAGAAATCCCGAGATGAACGGACAAAAGAGAGCAACGAAACGTATCCAGCACAAGCCAAGGGAGCAAATCGACTAACCAGACAAGTAAACCACCGAAACCAAAACGAAGAAATAAAGGCAGAGGCAGAGGTAGAGGTTAATCCTTTCAACAACAACAAGTACAAGAAAAACGAAGAAAGATTTTTGACATGTTGTCAGTTCTAAAAACAATCGATACAAAACAACTATCAGATGAAGTAAACTCATGCTATGGAGTACCATATGACAGATTGCTTGTAATTATTATTATGATCAAAATACTCGAAAAAATTGAATTGATTAGTATCAACTTGCATCAACGAACTGAAAATAGTGGTAGTCAACCTACCGATCGTCACATATCTCAACAATTAGATAATGTTGAAAAGAGAGTTTTGAATTTCACTAATAGTGTTTCTAAACAAGTATTGGTCGATTTGTCTTCGGAACTGCAACGTTTAAATATCTGCAATCATTTGAGAAATCGTGAACATCAAGTTAAGTCTAATTCTGAAGATTCTACAAAGATCAACAATATGTTATTGTTGATGCTTTATACGAAGGTACCGGTAACACATGAAACTAACCTGGACGCTTTAAGTTTAATTGGACCAGCGAGCGTAGAAGACCTTTCAAAATATGAATCACTAGTAGATGTGGTTGAGAAAACTGTTAATACAAGTTTTTTCCAGCACAGTTGGGAAAAATGTCCGATGGGCCATGTACCAGCTGGGAATGGAAATGAAGGAAACGTACAGAACTGTACAAAATGCAATATTTCTGAAAGTTCTGAAATCAAACAGTTTAATCAATCGAAAGGGCTTTCAGAAAAAAACGAATGATTCGGAGGTAGTGAAACAAGAAAATTAAGTAAAAGGTGTTAGAAATCTGAATCAAATCCACAATCTTGAATTGAAAGTCGAAAATAATCAAAATCAAAAGAAAAACTCAAAGAAGCAACAACGAAGACAAATCAGGAACCTAAAAATGAAAACGTAAACAAGGGTTCATCGGTTTCGATTGACACTCGCACTTCCTCTCAGCCTCAACGACAGGGAAAAGATTCATTTGAAAGAACTCAGGAACAGCAGAGGAGTAGCGCACACTCAAGTACCACAGCTAGTCAAGGGAACAAATCGACTACCACGCGTAAACCACTAGCGGAGAGTGAAAATACTCGAACTAAACAGCAACAGCAGAACAGTAGTGCTGTTGCTGTTTAGTTCGAGTATTTTGCTGTTCCAAACCGGTAAGAACAATGTCGGCAACCAAATCCCGAGATGAACAGACGAAAGAGAGCAACAAAGCTGTATCCAGCACAAGCCAAGGCAGCAAATCGACTAACCAGACAAGTAAACCATCAGCGGATGGTGAAAGTACTCGAACGAAACAGCAAAAGTAGAGCAGTAGTGCACACTCAGGTACCAAAGCCAGTAATAAAAATGTCGGTAACCAACCTGAGAAATCCCGAGATGAACGGACAAAAGAGAGCAACGAAACATATCCAGCACAAGCCAAGGGAGCAAATCGACTAACCAGACAAGTAAACCACCGAAACCAAGACGAAGAAATAGAGGCAGAGGTAGAGGTTAATCCTTTCAACAACAACAACAAAATAAAAAAATAAATTAAAAAAAAAAAATACAATAATTAGGCTGACCAGAAATTGGCATACAGTATTTCTAAGAAGGTGTATCCGTAGCTTCCTTCAAGGGTCATCCTAATGAAGTCTCTTCTTTTTCTCTTCATAAGCTGTTGACCTCCCATTAAAAGGTGTCACTATTATCATCAATCGGTATTGATCTAATTTTAATTTTATATGAATGACCATTTGTTTTATGAAATGTATTATGTGAAACGATTTACTCTCTTTAAGTTAGTCGATTGTTGCTTGCAATATGTATTAAAGTTTATAAGCTCTTCGAGACACCACGCTTAACACGCATGTTACTGTAAAATGTTAATGTTTCATTATAATTTCAAGTTTCTATTATATGAAACTTGCTAAGAGCAAAGAGTATAAATAGAACAAGAGAGCAAAGTCCCGTTCGTAAAAACGTCACGCCTGTGTAGGACGCCCACTAACGGTTGTATATTCTTTTTATTACCCAGTGCAGCGCTGCGCAGCGCGGTAGAAGCTGTCTCTTATACACATCTAGATGTGTATAAGAGACAGTATACATTGTTTGATGTTATGTACATAGGGTGCTGAGGTTTAGAGTTGTAGCCCTCAAAGCATTCTGTAAAGGAAGCAGAGGCAATAAAAATTGTACATTAATTCATCAGACAGACAGAGGCAGGGGCCGAGTGGTATGGCAGGGGGACTGCTTACCACAGCCTTAACATTGGCGCTGGTTTGAGCCACTCCTCCACCAGGTTTTGGTTGATGAAACCAAGTCTTAAAAAATAAGGACTTATGGCGGCCCATTGATTGTTAAAGCAAAAACAATACAGTACAGTAAACACTAATTCTTGACTGTATAGTAAAGTTTGCACCGAAATTTGATTGGCTGAATCTATGGCAGCCATCTTGGATGGTACACACACACAGTTCTGCGTATTTCGAACATCGAATACATTGCGGTTAGCGCTCTAGTATTCTTATTATACCTCTATGGTAATAAAACACATACAAGCGTTAGTTGGCTTCCTACACTAGCTGCGTACATGGCTCTGGCTGCGTAGAGCGTATCGTTTTTTTACGCTCTCAATGAGCGTTGTTGGCTCTCTTGTTCTATTTATACTCTTTGCTAAGAGGTACTCGAATAGTGAATATCTATAGTCATGATTTAATGAAAATATATTGTTAATTTTTTATAAACTTAACATTATTATTTAGGCAATACTTTATGTTCAACTTTTTCTATTAATCTTTATTTTTAGAAACTGGGATTATGTTAATGGTTATTATGTGTTAGACCTACATAAGCGATTTTTTTAAGCTTAGCGTTCAGAAAATCGCAGTGTTCACTGCAATCTTTACACTGCTTAGCTGTCAAATCGAAGAGTTCTCGATTTGACCATAGAGAAGATAGAACAGTCTGTTTTATTTTCTCTATGATTTGACCCAACATTCAGCGCCGCCGACAATCTGTCGGCGATCGTGTAGCGATTTAATGGAAACCAAGCTTATATGCACAGACATGATATGATCACATGATGCGAATTTGTTGAGTATAGTATTGATTATATTTTATTGTGATTTTTTTTTTTATGAAAGTCTAATAAAAGAATGAATGAATTGATTAATAAGTGCTTGCAGTACACCACGTAGATTGTTTTGAAAAGACGTGTTTTTGTTGAGTGAGTTGCTAATCGTGATCAGAAGAGTAATATTAATTGATATACACACTGAGTCGCGTTATTTTCTCTATTTTCTCGAAGAAGTGCGCCAAGAAATTTATTAAAATAAAGAACAGGCCTAGGCCTAAAACTGTCAGACGGGTTTTTTTTTCTATAACTGCTTAACATGTAGGCATATACCTATTTAGTTGGCATATCATATTAGGCCCTATTCATGGGATTACAATAGGCTATACCATTACGAAATCAAATACAAACTTTAAAATTATAAATAGAAGGATTAATACGATTGTAAAACTTAAAAGGAAAACGGTCAAATACTATCACTACTACTACTACTACTACTACTACTGCTACTGCTACTGCTACTGCTACTGCTACTGCTACTGCTACTGCTACTGCTACTGCTACTGCTACTGCTTCTGCTACTGCTAGTGCTACCGCTACCGCTACCACTAATAATAATAATAATAATAATAATAATCATCATCATCATCATAATCATCATCATCATCGGTCCGGCGGACTGATTTTGGCCTCATAATTACTTGCCTAATGTAGTCCACATAAGCCAAAAATCAGTCAGCTGAAATTTACTTTGCTGTGCTCAGCACACTTGGGCATCTAACGTCCGTAATAGATTTTGGCGGAAAGAACGATTCCTAAGCTTTTCCAAACGTGCATATGCTTATCTAGCCAATCATGGAGTCCTTATGATGTCTATAGCTGAAGCCTGAATTCGCATACATCACCCTATATATA
>NW_022695194.1:618056-630411 GCF_011630105.1 Anneissia japonica | reverse complement strand
TACTGTCTCCCACAGCATTGTTTTCCAGTACTTTACTCTCCAGACGACTGAAAATAACCTCTGAGGCGTATTAGGCGTCCAATTATTTCTTTTTCTTTTATTTTTCCCTTTTTTCAACATCAGGACCAACCACAATACCCCCTTCTAAATCCGCGCCTCTTATATATTTGGTAGAAGGTGGGGTAAGGTGAACGTGTGTTCAATAATATACTTTTTATTTTATTTATTTTTTTTATTTATTTAATTCTCAACCAACAGAGATAAGAACCTCTACTGACAGTTTGGAGAAAAACATATACACATAGGAGACAAATAATAACTAACATCAAACAACCTTACTAATTTTAAGCTTAAACGAGGATAAACTATCATAAAAAATATCAATTTTATCAGAACAACTTTATTTATTATATGTAACAGCTAATATTTGAAAATAAACCTCTCTTAGAATACGTCAACCCGACCAGATGGAACATGATTAAGTTCTAGTACGAGTGCGACTAGGAACGTTAAACTTAAACAAAGATACATGATTATAATCAAATACAAAATTTAAACTTTTGCAGAAAAACAGCATATCAAAAACAAATCTGCATTTACTTAAGGAATCAATATTAACAGTATAATCAGGACATGTCTTAGCTAATAAATATAAAAACCTACTTTGTATTCTATCAATACGATGGGCCTGACTTGGAGAAATCGAGTTTATAATAACAGAACATGTACTCTAATTGCGGACGAATAATCGTTTTATACAAGCAACTTGAGCATGCCCATCATTCACAAACCTACAATTTCTCCAAATCATACCCATCATTCGACTAGCATTTGACACAATATATTTAACATGGTAACAGAAATTTAACTTACTATCAATAAAAACACCTAAATCTTTATAAATAGAGACTAACTCAAGTTCTTGCATATTTAATTTATAACGGAGCAAAATTGTTTTTTTTTCTTAAGAGTAATGGACATAAATTTACATTTCTGAATGTTAAGGGTGAGCCCCCAGGTTCTGGCCCAATCAGCGAGGTGACTTGCGTCCTCCTGAAGTTGAACTGCATCCTGAACAGACGAAATTATTTTAAAAAGCTTAATGTCATCAGCAAATAAAATTGAGTTTGAATAAATCAATTGCAGCGGAAGATCATTTATAAATAAATTGAAAAGTAAGGGGCCAAGGATTGACCTCTGTGGTACACCTGAAAGTACAGGTAGCCAATCAGAAGACTGACCACTTATTACAAATTTCTGCTGTCTATTTCTTAAATAATCACTAAACCATTCCAAAAGATAACCGGAGATACCAAACTTAGATAACTTAAAAATAAGAAAATCATGAGGAACAGAATCAAGCACTTTGGAGAAATCCGTGTAAATCACATCACACTGCTTCTTTCCATTTATAGAATCATATGCAGAGGAAAGAAGCAGTGCAAGGTTGGTTTGACACGGTCTCCCCGAAACAAAACCATGCTGGTTTTGGCTCAAAACAGATACGACATGGTTTGAGATAGCATCTTGAATTATTCGAATTATTACTTTGGATAATGTAGGTAATAATGAGACCGGACGATAATTCCAAATTAGCTTCTTGGGCTCGCTCTTATGGATAGGGGTAATATTGCCGACTTTCCGTTACGAAGGAAATACCCCTGAATTTATTGATAACTGAAAAATGCGTGAGACTGTATACAACGATATTCCCTGCTGCTGTATCATGAATCTTTTGCTTATTTTCAGCAGTTTTAATTAATGGTTATCGACTTGTTAAAATGCCAAATAATTAGGCTTCCTTGTAAGGTGTACATACATCCTGAAACTAAAAAGTAAGCACAACCTTTCTTTTACTTCTTATACTGTACTAACCCAAACAATCTCTGCTATCAAATGAATTCCTTCGCATACAGCTGCTGTAGCCTATTTCTATACGGCGATGTATGCAAGATAGGCTCAAGATTGGATTTAACCTATCACCTTGATTTTCATTGGTCGTTTAATTTCTAATTTCCCTCCAAAAGTTTTTTCCCTCAAAATCTATGCGGACCGATTAGTAAGGTAACTCACAGCATGGAGGTATAGAGCACAGTGAGTGCTTACTATGCGTACCGATTAGTAAGCACTCACTGTGCTCTTATGGAACGCCAAAAGGACAAAATACAATTGGCAGTTTCAAAATTGTCAATGGTCACTAAGGAGTGCCCAAGTGACCTCAAAATTTCATCCATTTTACTTGTTGACACCGTCCAAAAAAGCTGTGAAACTTTAATTCAAAATAGAGGGCGTCCACTTGAGTTGCACTGCCATTGGAGTTTTGCATTGCCACCAATGTTTTGCATTGTGACTCTCAGTTTTGCACTGTGACTTGCAGTTTTGCACTGTTACTCTGTGTTTTGCAATGCTGACTCTCAGTTTTGCGCTGTTGACTCTCAGTTTTGCGCTGCTGACTCTGTGTTTTGCACTGTGACTCTCAGTTTTGCACTGTGACTTTGTGTTTCTTGTGGTGATTTGATATTCCTGTGGTGCACTATTTACTTGTTGGTCATTAACACAATTATTTGTGCCACAATGCAATATGACAGCTTTATAATTAATTTTTTGTCACTAGGTGGTGCTGAATATAAATTCACCAAACCTTCAATCCAGCTGAATTGTGTATCCTTCGTATCTGTGTAATACCTTCTTTAAAATAACATGTTTTTCATACCTATATTTTGTAAAATTCACCAAGCACAAACCATGTGATTAGCTCTGAAGCGCCCTCTGTTATTCATTTGCATTTACTAGGCCAAAGTGCTATAAGCTAGGCCTACGTGTTTGCAAAACTGGATAACCTGAAAAAAGGAGACTTAAAATGTATGACTCGCATGGCTCTCGCATTGGCTCGCATGACTCGCTGACTTGCACTTTGTCACGACCTACCTGTCCTGGATATGAAAATTATGAGTGGTATCCAGACGAGATAATGTGTCCAAGATACCTCACAGATTTTACGGATCTGGGCCCGTGGCCACTAGCCTTTTGTCACCCGGCCTTTTGCCACCCGGCCCTTTGCCACCCGGCCTTTTGCTACCTTAGGCCAGGCCCGTAACCAGGGGGTTCGGGGGTTCGGACGAACCCCACCGTTTGCTAGCTGGCTCCGCTTGGATGGCAAAATAAATTTTCGAAAGAAGATTAAAAAAAAAAAAAAAAAAAAAAAACATTCCTGTTGAAATAATCTTTATAGAGAGTAGATGGAGCAACCACCTCCCAATCTGTGCGTCCCTCACTTCCACTCTGTTTTTCTGACAAGGCCTTTGGTTGTTGAGCATGTACGGCCTGCCCCCTCACCTTTACGTGTGTGTATGTATGTGTGTGTGTGTGTGTGTGTGTGAGGGTGTGTGTGTGTGTGTGTGTGTGTGCAGACGTGCCAACCCAAGAAGGATGATGCTGGACTTGTAGGTTGTGTTTTACTGAGCAAAAATTGTTTAAAGTATTTATTACAACTAGAGAACTATTTTCTCTTTTGCTAAAAACTGTAAAAGATATTAATTATTAATAAAGTTTTTTTTTTATTCCTCTTTTGATTTTTTTATTCATCTTCAAAAAACATGACAAAGACATTCAAGGCAAAAGGAAAAGAACAGTAAAATATTAGTCATTCCTTATTTATAACATTCTCATTTCATTTTAAAAAATAATTTTTTTCTCTTGTAAATATCATTCTAAATCTGTGGAAGTACCTTATTTTAATTTAACGTTAAACACAATAGTAGTAGGTATAACCTCCTTTACTTTAAACAGAAAAAAACATTAGAAATGAGTATACAAGGTAGATGTAAGTCCGATTATTTGCACACTTTCAGTTAAAATTCAAGCCCATAACAATGTTTAATTTATAGCAAGTTAGAATCTAAACACAGAATCCACAGAAGGTACAAAATATTTTCAGTGTTGCTCCCGCAAAAAGTATACTAAGATGAACTATGAAACATATGCAAAAAACCAGACAATCTTTAAATGGGAAGGAGTACAGTATATGGAATTAAATTATTATTCTGAAAGAATTCAGAAAAGGCTTCAATATTAGCTTTCTTTTAACTAACAATACAAGGCCTTTTTTTGGGGTGGGTGGGGGGGGGGGGGTAGCCATATTGATTTGAAGCCAAATCTGAAAGTAAACACGTATGAACAGGAAAACAAAAATAACCCTTTTCCCTGTAACCTATTTTTGTGATTGGTTTTTTGGCAGTAATACGATTTTTTAAACAGACTTTCAATTTTATCAACAAATTTGCAAATCGTATCATTTTAAATCGGAAACACTAATCCGGAGATATTACAACACATTATTTATTCAATAACATCTCTCCTTAAATTTTGATAAATTTTGTTTTCTTTTGTAAATAAGATTTTCTATTTTGTGGAAATATCTTATTTTATTAAAAAGTTCGCCTCTAGTTGGTTTTCTCTCCTTTATTTTACAAGTAAACATATAGAATTTGGTAATGAGTAATATAAGGTTAAATAACATCTTATTGCTAACACACTTTAAACCAAATAACATGGACCATTTATCTAGGTCAATATGAAGCAATGTTTTTACATATAGTCAAATATCTCTAACATACGTACAGTCCCATAAGAGATGCAAAATGTGTTCTGTATTGCTTTTACGAAAAGTGCAGAAAGGTAAAATATCTTCAAATTTTGAAACCATTTCATTTGTTCCCAGAATTCTATGAATAATTTTATATTGAAAATATTGTAATTTTGAATCAGTGGTACATTCAATATGTATTTTATAAGCAAAAACCCAGTCGAAATTGACAGGGAATGTGGTACTGTATGTGAATTCCATTTTAATTCAGAAATTGGTTTCGAAGAATGCTTACTTTTTAATTTTCTATAAACAACGCGGTTAGGTTTTTTTGCAGAAAAGAAGCGATTGATATCTTCAGCTGTATTATCAGATTTTAATTCAACTTCATTTGTACATAATTTTAGTCAATATCTTGGAATTGCTGATATTATTTTGTAATACGATCAAAAACAAGACGTAGTATCATATTTAGTCTTGAAGTTATTATAATTTAAAACGGTACCGCCTTGGTCTAAAATATCATTTACATATTTTACTTTATGCTAAAGAGTTGAAGGGGGTAATAAAACATGATTACTCGACTTAATCAGACTATTACACCATAATAATTTGAAGCTTTGGATCAATAATATCCTCACCATTTGTAAAAATATATTTACTCCATGCAACCAAAACATGTTTTATAAATTCGTTTTTATCATGTCCAAAAAAAATTCAGTATGTCTAAAATTACATTTCCAAATTAAATTTCCACCTAACGGTTTAATGTAGTAGTGCCAAAAAAGGGTCCAGTTACTTTGTTTATTAAAAAACAATCTTTGGATCCATTTAGTTTTCATGCTATGACAGCATGATTCAATATGAAACATTTTAGCCCGCCCTCATTACGGTCCGAAATGAGCGTGGATCCATTTATTTTGTCTGGTTTATTATGCCATATGAACCTGAAAAATATACTGTTTAGCTCTGCGAAAAAGGACTTCGATGGATCTGGTAAAACGGAAAAAAGGAAAGTTAATTTTGATATTGCTAATGACTTAACAATTGTTATTTTTCTGATAGGCGAGAGATCCCTTGCTAACCAACTGTTTAATAGAGTTTTCATTTTTTTAAATTGAGGGTCAAAATTTAATGTAAACAAATCATTTTTTCTCTATCTGTTCTAAATTCCAAGAAGACGCACAGGCCTATTTGTTGTAGTGAATTAATGTGCCTTATCCGTTAATGTATTTTTATTTCTCAAACTTCCAATAGTAGCAATGTTTGACTTTTGGTAATTGATGTAAAGTTCTGAAAATAGTGCAAATTTTTCTAATATTAAAATTGCTTCATCAAAAGATTTCTGGCTACCATCAAGTATAAGCGTAGTGTCGTCCGCATACTGGCTTATCTTAACTTCAAATTCATTTATCTTAATTCCTTTAATGTTATTATTTTTTCTGATATTGTTCGCCAAAAGCTCTACGCAGAGAATAAAGAGATACGGGGACAGAGGACAACCTTGGCGAACACCTCTACTTAGGTTAAAGAAAGGAGTAATATGTCCATTGTTTGTTACAGAGCCTAAGGTACTGCAATATAAAGTTTTAACCCATTTTATAAATTGGGGTCCAAAATTGAAGAATTTCAGTGTTTTCCAAATGAATTCCCATTCAAGTCTATCAAGAGCGCTTTTAAAATCTATCAACAAAAGATGTCCAGGAATATTATTTTGATCAGTAAAATTGATTAGATCAAGCACTAACCTTTCATCTGACTTAAGCAATTAAAACATTCTTCAACTGATATTTGACCTTCACAATTGTCAACTTCCTCTTGAGGCACCTTTGCTTCAAAATTAAAAGGGAAAAACTCATTATTTTTTTCAACAGTCGGGGGAATTGAAGACACGTACATCTCTTTATATAAGAATTTGATTTTGTTTTGTGATAATTCAATTTTTTGTAGTTATAGACGTTACCATAATTTTATTGAAATTCCTTTTCTCCAAATTATTAATAAAGCTGATTATTATGAATTATCAGAGCGTTTGAAGCTAAAAGATAATTATGTAGACTAAATATTGATTTTTGCTGAAAGAAAATTACTTTTAAAGTGAAATTACTAAAAGCAAGTGTTTAATTTTGAAGTATTCATACTAAAAACAATTAAGCTAAATAGAAACAATAGTCATGAACTTATGGAATACAAATAGCATTTTGGTTTATCACAATTTATGAAGATTGTAATTAATAAGTATAAAACTATAATAAATATTCGATTTTGCAAATTATTATGCACATTTGACGAATTTGTATTAAAGTTTGTAACTCTTTAATTCTCATGATATTTATATAAGCAAGTATCAGCTTGATTGTCTTTGGCTTTAGGTGATACAAATGTATGTATTGAAGCTAAGTATTCAATAGCATGATTGAAAAGAAATAGTTGCATTTTTAATTGGTTTTTTACAGAGATATTATTATAATTAGGATAATAGTATTTCCTAATGGGTAAGTTTCAGAGTCTCTTAAGTAATAGTCATGTATGAGATTTTTTAGTTCAGACAGTCGAACACAAAAACATTGACATTATTTTGATTTTGCAATACGGTACTAATTGATTTATTATGTGTTACATTGTTACATATACAATATATTGCAGATTAATTTATCTTATGTATGGTTGTACTATTTATCAAACCAATAAAGTAGTCCTGCAACTTTTAATACAAGTTTCAAGATGGAACTCTTATTTATGTGGTCAGCACAATTGGTTGGTCGTTAACATTTTCAAAAGGCTCCACTTTTTCCAAATTTGAACCCCCCCCCCCAAAAAAAAATCCTAGTTACGGGCCTGCCTTAGGCTCGTTGACACCCGGCCTCTAGCCCCCGGCCTTTTGCCATGTTAGGCCCGTTGCCACCCAGCCTTGCCACCGTGGCAAAGGCCGGGTGGCAATGAACCGGGTGGCAAAATGCCAGGTGGCAACGGGCCTAGGGTAGCTAAAGGCTGGGTTGCAACAGGCTAGGGTGGCAAAAGGCCGGGTTGTAACGGGCTGGGTGGCAAATACCGGGTGGCGAAGGCCGGGTGGCACCGGGCCGGGTGGCAAAAGGCTGGGTGTTATTTATGGCTTTCCGTTTTTTTTTCCATTGTATGTAAACATGTGCTGAGGTTTTCTAAATTGAATTGTTGGTGGGCAGATCTGCTGTAAACCTAGGACTAGTACATTAATTTTTTCAAGAGAGGTTCACAATTGTTTTGTGCGCTGCAGTTCAAACGGTTAGATTGATCTTTTTTCATCTCTTGTTTTCTTTTTTGTTACTGGTATATGAATGTTGCTTGAATATCTGAAATAAAAGAATTGATTAGAATAGAATTGAATTGAATTTATCGCACTACTCAAATAACCAGATTCCACCAGGGATTCAACGCTGCTTTTCATACTATCAAAAACCATGATGTCAACTGTGTCTGCATTGCTATATTATATTTCTTCACAGTGTCGACTTCTGTCTGTAAGTGATGTTTGCCTACTCTACTGCTACGCCGTTAATGTCATATGACTTCCATATCTACAAGTAGCTCGAATGCTGCTTTCCAGATATATCGCGAGGGAAAGTCAAGTCAGTTAACCTTCTCATCTGAATTTGAAATAGCACTGTTTATAATTTCTGCCTTAACTGTAAATTGGGTGTGGGCATGTTTTTTAAATGTCTCACGCCTGTAAATTTGTATATAACTTAGATTCTGTATTTGACAGAATTCGAAAAAAATATTTCGCTGGTGAGGGCTCGTTTACATGGACCTGCTATTCTACCTTCAGCATATTTTATATATAGATTATATAAGGGTGGTAAATAATGAGTTACTACACTAGTATAAAAACAAGTAGGTTTTAATTCAGTAATGATTAAATTGTATTAACAAAAAAGGAAAAATTTGAAATTTGATATATAAAGCTGTTCTATTATTTTAATGAAACTAGCGACACGGCTGTAAGCACACGCTGGATTCAATATGAATTACATACAGAGGGCGTGGAGAGGACCAATTCACTGGGAGAGAGGTGGGAAAATCCCGGAAACAAATTAATTAATTAATAATTGTTTGTTTAGGTGCATCACTAGCCCGTTCCAAGCGTGGCGTAGTACAGTTCGCCAGAATGATAAGATGCATGACACATAAAAGGCCTATGGACTACAACAATTATTGCTGTCATTGCGGATCAGTCGGGCCTGGTGGAACGCCGGTTGATGAAACAGACAGGTAAGGTTTGATTCACATGTTTGATTTCATTCTGTTATCGTCAAGTTAAATGCATTTTTCCTTTCCAATTTATGAAGCACTTACGCTTAATAATCATTCATTTTATAATAACAGGCTGGTACCGCTTTCCACTGAAAAAAGAAAACTAATTTGTTAATTTTTATTTTTATTTAATGATATATGAATTTTGCACAATTTATTATTCAGATTTCATCTGATTATGATATTATTTAATGATATATGAATTTTGCACAATTTATTATTCAGATTTCATCTGATGATGATGATGATCATCATCATCATCATCATCAGTGAAAATAAAATCATTCACATTAAGAAAATTTAAAAATAATAATAATTATTAGATTTGTTGTTATTATATACACTAGAAAAACGAATGTTCAGTGTATCTGTTTTTATTGTTATGTAGATGTTGTCGCAATCACGACGGATGCTACCATAGCGTCATGAGTAGCGGAAAGTGTCGTAGAGATAATCAAGTCTACCTTGGGCTTTATAAATATACGATGGAAATGTGCGACACGAAAAGCGCCTCGATCATTGCGGATCAGTCGGGCCTGGTGGAACGCCGGTTGATGAAACAGACAGGTAAGGTTTGATTCACATGTTTGATTTCATTCTGTTATCGTCAAGTTAAATGCATTTTTCCTTTCCAATTTATGAAGCACTTACGCTTAATAATCATTCATTTTATAATAACAGGCTGGTACCGCTTTCCACTGAAAAAAGAAAACTAATTTGTTAATTTTTATTTTTATTTAATGATATATGAATTTTGCACAATTTATTATTCAGATTTCATCTGATTATGATATTATTTAATGATATATGAATTTTGCACAATTTATTATTCAGATTTCATCTGATTATGATATTATTTAATGATATATATATATATATGTACTTGGAGGATCTTGGTGAATTTGTTTAAAGATGATAACAAAAATCGTAAGTCCAGCTCCATACCGAAGATACTTTCATGTGTTTTACATGCGTATTAGGCCTTATTAAATTTGATCCGTTTGGCCGGCCAAAATCCGTCCCACGGACAAATTTTAGCGGCTAAAATCGGTCCCCCGGACCGATTTTAGCCCGGACCAATTTTGGCGTGACAGGCCTATGCAATACCCTGAGAAAAAACGTATCATAATGGGAAAATCCGATGGTGTAGTTACCACTTGATCTCATAGCTCGGTAATCTGAAGGTCTTGAAATTGATTCCCAATGGGGTACATACACTTTCTCAAATACTTATTATCATGCCGTGCCATTATGAAGGATTCGCTCCTGTCGTTGCCATAATATATATTAATTTTTTATTTCGTATTATTTTTTATTGTTGATTTTGTCGCTGTCTTTCATGGCTGATTATAATTGATGCAAACGCCGCCAGGTATTTTTCCCAGGCTTCAGAATCATATAACGGAAACTACAAAAACTGGAAGCAAAACTGTTAGGACAGAAAATAACATATAGGAATACTTCTGCTTTATTTACTTTGATTTGATGTGATTAAAATTGCGCTTTCCTTAAACTTCATCAATATGCCCTATATCTAACCCAATATTTAAACTTCCGTTTAATTGTGTTAGGGGCCTATGTGGGTTTAAAATTAAATAAAGCATTTGAAATACTTGGACATTAAATTACATACTATTAGGAAAAAATTGTTTACATTATGCATTCTTAAAAATAGCTAATTTTTCTGTTTCTGTAATTTCACCTGAAAAAAAAAGTTTTAGATTGTTGTTTTTTTTTCGTATTGTTTTTTTGTTATTAATGTAGGCCTACTGCTATTTTAATAATGTAAGGCTATGGTTTCAGGCTTTCGCTGCTTGTTACTTACCATACTGCTTTGAATTTGAATAAAGTAAAGCTGAATATTGTATTGCTTATTTTTAAGTGTATTTATTTGTCTGATTCTTCAACATCAAAAAGGAAGTACAACTACTTGTCATTTACCGGATGAATTAGCAAAGTAGTTGATAGCAATATAGATAATTTGAAAATATTACATAAAGATGCATTTCTTTAAAAAAAACTTCAACATAACGGTAGTTTCCAATTGTGCTTTCTGGACCAATCGTCTGACTTCCGTGGCCAGAATGTGCCTTTATGTGTGAATGCACTGTTCGTTATCAATCGTCTGACTCCCCCGGTGACCAGGATGTGCCTCTATGTGTGAATGCCATGTTTGGGACCAATCGTCTGACTTCCCGTGAACAGAAGGTGCTGCTATGTGTGAATGCCATGTTCGGCACCAATAGACTCTCGCTGCGACCAATTTACTGTTAAGAATGTGCCGCGATGTTTGTGTGAATGCGATGTTCAGCACTAATTGTCTGGCCACATGACCAGAACGTGCCGCTATGTGTGAATGTGGCATTCATCACTAATCGTCTGACTTCCGTGACCAGAATGTACCGCTGTCTGAATGCGATGATCGTCAGCACTGATCGTCTGACCGACATTGACCAGAATGTGCCGCTCTGTGTGAATGCGATGTTCCTTACCAAATTTCTGACCTGTCGTGACCAAAATGTACCACTATATTATGTTAATACGATGTTCACCACCAATCGTCTGACCTACCGTGACCAGAATCATATGTGTGGCTATGCGTGAATGCGACGTTCAGCACCAATCGTCTGACTCCCCGTGATGAGAATGGGCCGTTAACATTTTTTTCCCTGGACGTTTGAGGCAGTGGGGATTGGTAGCGCCATGGATTCAAATATCACCTTCCTGATTCGGCAATAAATCATGAATATTTATTGTACTTTCCTTTATTGTCAGAGCGGTTTCTATACAGTAAGTGCTGATGACTAATGATGTGATAGCGACAAGGCCGGCGAAGATAAGGAGTATTGAACACCACAGACTTAGCTCTCCATTTATTATTTTCAAATACATAGGCCTATTTTTGAAATGAATAATGACTTGGCTATAATTACAAAACAATAAGGTATACAGTTAGCTAGGTCTAGGTCGAATTTTTTAGGAATGTATCTCAGTCATGCATACCAAAATATAAATACTACGAAATGTATTTAGCCTACTTGACGTATGCAGTAAAGTACAGTATTAATAAGCACAGTAATATGGATCTAATCATTATCATGACAATAATTAAATAATACCAATGGTGACGATAATGATGATGATGATGTCGACCAATATTATCAGTATTAACATTGCTAATATAAGGTGGTAATGGGACAAATAATGACGTGTGATAATTTTTACAATTAACTATAATGTTACCATGTTACTTACTGTGACCTTTTTTTAACAGTACTGTGTGTTTCTTCATGATTTTGGATACATTATCCGTGAAGTGGAATTTAACTTAAACACAATAATACTAAATATATATTCGGATACACAAAAACCAACTGCATTATAATTATGGTAATAATAATTATAATTATGGTAATAATAATTATATTTATTAGGCCTACTATACAGACACACCCCCTCCCCCACACACATACACACACA
>NW_022695194.1:606462-618004 GCF_011630105.1 Anneissia japonica | reverse complement strand
TAACAAATACAAAACATACAGTATAACAAAACAAATACAGTAATGCATGTAAAATATATAAAGCACAATTATAAAATAGATTTTCATTAAAATTTAAAAAAAACAATTGCATAAACAAGATATAAAATTTCAATTTTAATAAAAGCAGTCATTAAGATGATTTTAGTGCTATTTTTAGTTTATTTTTAAAAGAATAAAATGTATTGCAATTCCGTATGTCATTAGGAAGTGAATTAAGATAGGAAGGACCTTTATAAATAAAACTACTTTTAAACATTTCAGTTCTCGGTTTGGGCAAATTATAATGACCAGCAGTACCTGCTCTAGTAGAAGTATTCCTGCTTTGAACTTTCGTAAAAAGTTTGCAGAGGTAGTCTGGTCCGACACCAGAAGCAGACCTGTATGCTAGGCAGCCAAGTTGTAAATTGATTCGTTGACTGACGTTGTGAATATTGAATGTTGTGAAAAGGGTGGCTGATGATGTGAAAGGGTGAGTTTTTAATACAATACGAAGTGCTTTATTTTGAAGAGTTTGAATTTTGTTGATATTAGTTATAGACCTGGCTCCCCAAACGGTACAACAGTAATCAATATGGGGAAGAAAAATGGTGTTGTAAATAAAGTGCTGTGCGGGTGTCAATGAATCTCCGTACTCGTCCCAGGAGAGTTGTAAAGAGACCGAGTTTTGAACGGAGGCTACGTATGTGGGAGTTCCATGTGAGTTTTTCGTCAATTATTAAACCAAGGTGTTTATGTGTATGTACTTGTTTGAGTTAAGTGCCATTAATGTGCGTCTTAAGAGTGTTATTGCGACGCAATTTGTAGGCTGTGCCAATAAGCATAGATTCTGTTTTGTTAGTGTTGATGAGAAGTTCGTTTGCAGTAAGCCATTTGGTGAGATTTATAAGATCATCATTTAACTTTTTTTCAATGTTAGAGATGGAAGGATCCGAGACGTATAATAATAGTATCGTCAGCGTACATATCAACCGAAGAGTGAGTGACGAAGGGAGATCATTAATGAAAATGGTGAAAAGAAGGGGCCCAATTATTGATCCTTGGGGAATACCCATTTTAGTTCGTCTGGAGGAGGATGAGGTGGTCCAGGAGTTATTAATCACTTTTTTGGGATCTGTTAGAAAGGTATGAGGAGAACCATCGAAAGATAGAGGAGACAAATCATAATAAGTAAGTTTATTAATTAAAATATCATGATGAATTAAATAAAAAACCTTACGAAGGTCAACGAAAATAGAGCCCGTAAGGTGTCCTTTGTCGATGTTGAGAAGCCAGTTATTGAGTGCATTGGTTACTGCTGTAAGCGTGGAGAAGCCAGCTCTAAATCCAGATTGATTAGGGCAGATAAGATTATTAGTGGAAAGGTGATGATAGAGTTGAGAGTGGACTGCCTTTTCAATGATCTTAGAGGATATAGGGAGGAGAGAAATGGGACGGTAGTTATTGAGGTCAGAAGTGTTGCCACCCTTGTGAATTGGGGTGACAGCAGCTTCTTTCCAACAGTCAGGGAATGTGCCTGCAGGGAGTGATAGATTAAAAATGTGAGTGAAAATAGGTGCTATTACTGGGGCTGCCAGCTTCAATAGTCTACCACTGATGCCGTCCAGACCAGTTGCTTTTTTGGGGCTGATTCCTTGCATCTCCTTAAGAACAAAATCAACAGTTAAACCCTGGAAAGAAAATTCACAAGAAATGTCATAAAGGTTAGTGGTAATAGCTTCAGTAGAAGAATTATCGTTATTAAGATTTAAGCCTATATTAATAAAATAATCGTTGAAAGAATTAGCAATTTATTTCTTTTACGAGGGAGGAGATTCCCAAGGCCTACCTATATCTTACCTGAATCACCTGCATATTCAGATATATATGATTTATAAAATTCTTCTTTAGCCTCTCTACATAGACTAGTTACACAATTTTTTTCAGATCTTTAGTTAATCGCCAGTAAAGCTCACTTTTAGTACGCTTGGCTTTTGCCTTCATTCTATCTCTTCGGTGCATTATATCAAATATATCTGGTCTGTTTTCAAGCCAGCCCAGTAGATTAGACTTAAAGCAAGCGCCTGGTTACAAATGGTGAGTGGTGATCGCACACTTTTTTAGACGATTAATTAAAAGATTGTAACACATGTTTACATCTTAGCATTCTTTTATATTTTTCAGTTCAATATTATTAACATTAGATAAAAATAAATCAATGTCAAAATGTTTAAAACTTCTATTATTATTAGTATTACTGTGTTATATTCTTATTTTGGTGAGTAGGTTTATATACTCCAATGACATTTTGCGTCAGGATAAATGATACGAAAAGACGTTTGCCCTGACGTGGTATAATATTGAATGCTCAGGACATTCCTAAATAAAAAAAAAAATAAATAAATAAATAAAAAATAAAGTTATATAAAAAATAAAAAATATAAAAAATTGAAAAATAAAAAAATAAAAAGTAAATAAACAAATAAATAAATACACAAACAAACAAACAAACAAATAAATAAATAAATACCCCTAATCACTTGCGAGATTGTTTTTGCAAGTATTTAAGAATGTACTGAGCATTTTGTACATATTTACTGCGTCAGGTAGGGCAAACATCATTTCGTAGGTTTATATACTTGTGTATGTTCAAGTAAAATGCATTTCATTTCGTGTGCGTTATTATGTCGGTGCATTATGTAATGTACGCGTGAGTGCAAACAAAGGCGATAACAATGTTTATAATTTTGTAGATAATAGCCTAATTATTATGTATGTTTAGACATTTTCTGTTATAATAATAAAAAAGGGTTATCAGAGCAACATAACTTACCCTTTTGATTACCATATTGGATATTGTATGTGTCAATATTTGTTTTGATTGATTCAATAATATGTTTAGAAACCAATTTTTTCCGCAATTGTTGCTAACGTTAAAGTAAGTGAGATTGATCTTAAGGGGGAGTTGGATTTGGATAAATTACATTCGCACATTACCATTGTGTCGGTATTTTGCTAGTCCACATTGACAATATCAGTAAAAGGGGTACCATCTCGTAAGCACACTCTTTCACATTTCTTTGTGGATACCATCGACCCTCCTGATTTAGTAATTGATACATCATTAAGTGGTTTGAGTAGGCCTACATTCCATGGATTTAATTAGGGAGGTACGTTCTTACTTGAAATATGATGGTAGGTTCGTTGTGAAAATGGCTAAACTAGCAATATACTGATTTGCTATAGCTACAAAGTCATTGGCCGCCAAACCTGTGACAGGAATTGCAGGGTCAGGGATTGTAGTATTTTAGGTGAAGTAATTTATTTTTAACTATCAACAAATCCATCAATTAACTAAGTTATTAAGTAATCACATTTTGCTGACGGGAATTAAGTATATTTATCTGGTAGCTACATCACAATACACAAACGACTTTTTCCTTGATTAGTTTACAGTTTTGGAACTGAAGTGTCTTATTTCTTTTCATCATTGTCCTCCTTTCCCCTTTCTCTCTCTTTTTGATAACGAAGTTTAACAGCTTGACCTCTGCTGTATTCACTGTCGACTTCATGGCCTAATTTGTTACTTGGAAACCATCCACTCTTCTTATCACTAAGTAGCATTCCCTTTACCCAGGCTGAAAAATAATAAAACAGTGCTGTTATCCAAACATTTTTTCCTATTTTTGAACTATAACAGTTAATAGTACAGAACGCACAAGTACTTTAAGCCTACAGAACTAAAAAATCAGGAGCATTTTTACTTTTGCCAAGGGCGTCCTGCATTTCTAGAATCTCTACGATGTCGTCAATTTCCAGATAAAGCTCGTCTTTTCTGTCAGTGATGAAAGATTCGGTAACAATGTGGCTCGGTCGTCCTGAAAGAAGAAAGTGTGATCGGAATGAGGCCCTAGAAGCAGTGGTATCACGAGTTTGTGGGGCCCAGGTGGTGACTTATTCGAAGCCCTAATTAGTTAGCGAAGCGAGCTTTAATTTTGCGTCAGTCGATTTAACATCTGGAATTCAACATCTAGTAAACGTCGATTCTCTTCGTCGATACAACGTCGCGACGTGGCGTTGTTTCAACGTTTAATACTGACGTTGAAACCATGTCAGTCACTAAACAATCTAAATTCAACGTCGATTTTCGTCGTTGTTACAACATCGTGATGTGACGTTGGTTCCATGTTTTACACAGACTTTGAATCAACGTTAAATTTAGGTCGGTCGATTCAACAACCGGAATTCAACGTCTATTCAACGTCAATTCTATTCGTCGATACAACGTCGCAATGTGGCGTTGATTCAACGTTGAACACTGATGTTGAATCGAAGTTGAAACCATGTCAGTCACTGAACAATGTAAATTCAACTCCTATTCAACGTCGATTCTCGTCGTTGATACAACGTCGTCACGTGAGGTTGGTTCCACGTTTTACGCTGACGATGGATCAACGTTAAAATTAGATCAGTCGATTTAACAAACAACCGGAATTCAACGTCTATTTAACGTCGACTGTCGATGAAGATACAACGTCGCAATGTGGCGTTGATTCAACTTTGAACACTGAAGATGAATCGATGTTGTTACTATGTCAGTCAATGTATGTATATAACCTAAATTCAACTCCTATTCAACGTCAATTCTCGTTGTTGATATACACCGTCTTGATATATACACCGTCGTGATATGACGTTGGTTCAACGTTGTACACTTAGGTTGATTCGACATTGAGATTAGGACGTCAGTTGATTGAACAACCTAAATTGAACGTCTTTTCAACGTCGATACTATTCGTCGATACAACATCACAATATGGCGTTGATTCAACGTTGAACACTGACGTTGAATCGACGTTGAAACCATGTCATTCACTGAACAACCTAAATTCAACTTCTATTCAACGTCGATTCTCGTCGTTAATACAACATCGTGATATGACTTTGGTTCAACGTTGTACCCTTAAGTTGATTCGACGTTGAGATTAGGTCAGTTGATAGAACGACCTAATTTCAACATCTATTCAACGTCGATTCTGTTCGTCGATACAGCGTAGCAATGTGGCGCTGATTCAATGTTGAACGCTGACATTGAATCGACGTTGAAACTATGTCAGTCACTAAACAACCTAAATTCAACTCTTATTCAACGTCGATTTTTGTCGTTAATACAACGTCGTGATGTGACGTTGGTTGCACGTTTTACACTGACGTTGAATCAACGTTAAAATTAGCAGGTAATTCGTTTCAACAACCGGAATTCAACGTCTGTTCAACGTCGACTCTCGGTGAAGATGCAACGTCGCAATGAGGCGTCGATTCGACGTTGAACACTGAAGTTGAATCGACGTTAAAACTATGTCAGTAAATGTATAACCTAAATTCAACTCCTATTCAACGTCGATTCTTGTCGTTGATATACGTTGGTTCAACTTTGTACACTTAGGTTGATTCGACATTGAGATTAGGTCAGTTGATTGAACAACCTAAATTCAACGTCTTTTCAACGTCGATTCTGTTCATCGATGCAACGTCACAACGTGGCATTGATTCAACGTTGAACAATTACGTTGAATCGACGTTGAAACCATGTCAGTCACTGAACAATCTAAATTAAACTCCTATTCAACGTCGATTCTCGTCGTGTAGTACTAAAGTGCAAGGCAGCGAGGCATGCGAGGCAGCGAGGCAAAACGACGATTCATGCGAGGCATCGTTTTACCATTCCCAAAGTGCGAGGCATAACAACGATTCATGCGAGGCATCGTTTTACATCGAAATATGTGCAGAGAACAACGAAAATCCAATGTAAAAGTAATATTACGTACTATTTAATAATTATGCGTGATAGTCATTGTCAAATTTGCTACTTAATTTGATTTCAATCAATCAATCAATCAATCAATCAAAAACTTTATTTATTCTCGAAATTGCAAGTACAGTAACATATATAAACAATTATATACAGCACAATAAAACATTACAAAAGACTTGTTCGACAATAAAATATTATAAACAGATCGTTTTTCAACAAGTTCGAGCGCGATAAGAATAATATAAAAGCATGCATAAAGTTAAAAGTTTTGCCTAAATTAATTAGGTTTAAAGTTTAAAAGTTTGTTGTCTTTAAAATTGCAAAAAAAAAAAAAAAAAAAAAAAAAAACGCATGTTAGAATTGAATAGTAGTAAAGTGCATTATTATAATGATTGCATGAGACTAGACATTAATTAAGGCCTAGTATTAGTTAGCTTTTCTTTGAATTTTCTTTTGAATTGGTTAAATGACATAGAGGGATTTATTTCATCTCTGTTTAAATTATTCCACAAAACAGGGCCCTGTAAGATATGCTGTTTCTTTTGTATTCAGTATTCGGTTTTGGAACGTACATATCAAGGTTACCATGTCGAAAATTATAATTAGGTGTGTTGTACTGTATTAAATGTGATAAATAAAGTTGTACGCGATCTTTTAGAATATTGAATACAAGAAGTAAGTGTACCAGTTCATTTCTTTTAGTTAATGATATCCAATTTGCTGAGTTTAATGCTAGTTAACTGGATTCATCCCAATTTAGGTTACATGCAATTCGAGCTGCCCTGTTTTGAATTGTTTGTAACTTCTTCATCAAGGTATTTCCGCAATTTCCCCAAACCAAAATACAGTATGTTAAGTAAGAAATGATTAATGAATTAGAAATGTTGATTAGTACATTTCTTGGGAACATATTACGGCATCGTCTTAACATACATAGGCCTTTTAGGGCCTTTTCTCTAATATGATTAACATGACAGTCCCATAGATTTTCATCAATTATTACTCCTAGATGCTTTGCACTCTGTACTCTTGGAACAACTTGTATTACTGTTACTTGTAAGCCTTTGCCTTGAGCCAAGTATCATGAACTGTGATTTTGATATGTTTAAACTTAATTTGTTCGATTTTAACCAACAAAATATATGTTCAAGATCTTGGTTTATTGTTTCAATTATTTCATTTTCATTTTTCGCTGCGTAATATAATAGTATCATCTGCATACATGCTAATTTCGCATTTATTTATTTTATTGGGAAGGTCGTTTATATAAACGAGAAACGCAAGGGGGCCAATAATTGATCCTTGTGGTACACCACATTTTATAACGTTAGGTTTCGATTTTGTATTGTTAATTTCAGTAATTTGAGTTCGTTCAGATAAACAGCTTTTAAGCCAGTTTATTGCGAATTTCCCAAGGCCGTACAATTTTAATTTTTGTAAAAGAATATTATGGTTTACTGTGTCGAATGCTTTTTTGAAATCTAAAAGGCATAATCCTACCATCTTACCTTCATCAATGCAACTGTACCATTGTTCAGTGGCATTGATGAGTGCAGTGGACGTTGAGTATGACGGCCTAAAGCCTGATTGAGTGACATTAAGTAATTTATTTTCATTTTTTTCCGATAATTTTTGATATTACAGGAAGGACTGATATGGGTCGATAATTGCCTGGATTTGAGGTGTCTCCTTCTTTGAATAGTGGAAGAACTTTAGCAATTTTCCAATTTTCTGGGAAGGAACACGTTGTAAAAGAATGATTGATTAAATATGCAATTACCGGCGCAATTATAGGAGATGCAATTTTAAGCATTATTGCGGGGATTTCATCATATCCCGTTGCCTTGTTCGTTGGAAGACTATTTCAGTAATTGGAAACAAACCTTTTTTAACAAAAGGTTTTATCTGTATATTTTTCATAGTCTTCAGAATAGTCAATTATTTCATGACTTCCAGACTCTTCAATTTTTTTGGCGAGAGTCGGACCGATTTCAGAAAAATATTTATTGATTGCATTAGCTATGTCATAATTAGTTATATAAGTATTTCCATCATCTTTGATTTCCTTTATACATTGTTTACGCTTGTTGTTAGGAATGACATTTCTGATAGTCTTCCAAGTTTTTCTCATATCGTTATTACTTTCCATTATGCCATTTTTTACATGATCAACTTTATTTTTACGAATACTTTTATTACATTCATTTCTACACTTTTTAAACTCATTCCAAATAGTTTCGTCTCTAGTTTTATTATACTGAGCCTTTAAGTTATCACGCTTACGCATCAAGACAACATTGTCGTCAGTGAGCCATGGTGCTGCTGTTTTGCGTACCCTTCGTTTTTTTAGAGGAGCGGCGTGTTTGTTAATTATACTCACAAAAATGTTTTCAAAACGCTTTGCGCTATCACTAACCTCACCATTGGTTAATATAATATTCCAGTCAACTGATGAGAGGTCAGATAGAAAAGTGCTTTCATTGAATGTTTTTAAACATCTTGTAGTTTTATATCGGTGTTTTTGAGGGTTTGCTTTATTATTATTATTATTTCTATTATTCATATTTTTATATTTTGTTTTTTTACCCAAAATAACATACGTCATTGAATGATCGCTCATTCCAACATGAATGACACCACTATCTGACATCTTTTCTGGATTACTAAGTACCATAATGTCAATTAAATGCTAGCATTTTTGAAATGCTAGCAGTTTTGGATCAGTTACCAATACTCTATGGAATCCAACTACTAGATTTATAGTCTACACTAGATTAAAATCACGACTACTACTTATATAGCTGCTCTGATTACCTTTATACATCAAGGAAGGATTGCATCTTTGCCACCATTTTTTATACTGTATGTACACCTGCGGGCGAGCTACCTACCTTTATTATAAAAAGCATGGATACTGTGTGAGTGATTCTCAGAAAGACACAATCATTGTTCATTTACCAAGAAGTTAATGACTTTGTGCTTCCGAATCGTTATTTTAACTGAATTTTAATCTTTATATCGGTTTTTTAGTGTTTTATGAACATTTTAGAGTTGCGGCATTGTTTAGCGGCCATTTTGTTTGTGTTTGTTTTTCAGCGTTAATTTTTTGACCTGAACTGTTCGACAACTAAATATTTTTAGTTGTCGAATTAAGCGAATTATTCTGATTTTACTCATTAATTCGTTTTCTAGTGTTATGGATTTTAACAGTTGATGCAATTTTTTTTGCCGTTGTATGTGTACTGAGCCTTTGACTTACCAACTCTGTGATACTGAAATTTTGATTTTAACATTTCTTTTTTGTTTTTTGTTTTTTGGATGCCCTGTCACCTTAGCGTTTATTTTTTGACGTTGATGCTCCCCTAATTATCGCATTATGATTGCTCTACTGTTGATAGCTTCAATTCTTGCTGATGCTGGATCTATTATCGATATTGAAAGCAGACCACTTATTTTTTATAGCAGAATATACAAACCTACTCGTCGCCATCGATGCAGTGCACCTCGTCCGTATTACTCAAATTCTGTTGCAACTTTTACTTTACTTACTTGCGGTGACATTGAACTTAACCCAGGACCTAAAGCTGCAATTTCAAACTCCAGTAAATCTCAAAGCCTGAATGTTTATTGCCAGAATACGAGAAGCCTGAAGAACAAACTTATAACATACAATTGCACCTTACGTTCTCATCTTATAAATAACGAATATAACATTGTCTGTTTTATTGAAACCTAGTTAAATAACAACATTCTTGATGCTGAAGTTGCCGTGCAGGATTTTACGCTATATAGAAGAGACAGAAATAATTGTCTTTGAGGGGGAGGAGTGCTCATGCTAGTAAATTCCAATCTTTTATCCCAAAGTCTTTATCACCTAGAAAAGGATAACTTAGAGGCCATCTTCATTGAGATTACCATTTCTAGAAGAAAAAAGATCATTCTTGTGTTGGGTTATATTCCTCCTAAATCCAAACTTGCAGTTTTTGAAGAACTAAATCAATCTTTAGATGATGTATATCTTATTTACTCTGACTGTGAACTTATTCTTTTGGTGATTTTAATCTACCAGGTATAAAATGGTCAAAATATACAACTGCAACTACCAGCAATAATATTGAACAATATTTTGTGAATTCAATTATTAGTAATTTTCCTCTTTTTCAATGCAATATGTTTCCCTCTCACTGTAATAACATCCTTGATCTTGTCATATGTAGTCAAGATATATCCAACTCAGTTGCTTGTGGTAATGATATTTTAAAATCTGATCATAATTCAATTACTTTTAAGTTTCACTGTCGTCCTAAATTTTATATTAACAACATCAACAACAGGACTCTATATAACTACACGAAAATAGATAAGGATTTTTTAATTAACACACTTTTAAATGTCCCATGGGATACTCTAAAACTCGGTGAAAATGTTAATGATGCTGTTGATGATTTTATTTCTTTGGTCTTAGCAGTTATCAAAGATGTTGTGCCAGTAGTAAAACCTAGACGGAGAGTACCACCATGGTTTGATGTTGAATTACGTAATCTTCTTCGCAAGAAGGAACGGTTATTCAGGTTAAAAAAAAAACACCCTAATGCATCCAATAATGATAATTTTTCAGCCACTAGAGCTGAATTCAAGAGACTTTCTCGTAGTAAATACTACAGTTATGTTACCAAATTATCAAACGATGTGACAACTAATCCTAAACGTTTTTGGGGCTGGATTAAATCCTCATATAAATGCAAAATTAAACCTGTAAACTTGAAACATGGTGATACTACTGCCTCTTCTCCTGAGGAGAAAGCTAATTTATTTAATAAATACTGCAGTTCTGTATTCAATAATAGCGATCCAAAGCCTATTTATCCTGACCTTCCAGATTATGACTTAGACAATATTTCTACTTTTAATATTGATATTTTACGTATCGAAACACTTTTACGTGAAATAGATGTAAAAGAGTTATCTGGTAGTGATAACATAAGTAATATTATTCTTAAGCTTGGTGCTCCTGCCATCTCTTAACCTTTGTGTATGCTCTTTAACTGGTCACTTAGTGAAGGTACGTTCCCTAGAGCATGGAAAATGGCCAATGTACACCCTGTCCATAAAGGTGGTAAAAGAAATGAGGTCTGTAACTACATGCCTGTTTCTATTGTCCCTACTATTGCTAAGATATATGAACGTATAATCCATGATGTGTTATATGACCATGTTGCTCTTGCACTTTCAATTGCTCAGCATGGATTTATTCCTAAGCGTTCTTGTACTACTAATTTAGCTAACTTTTTAATTGTTGCATATAATGCTCTCAATAATAACTCTCAGTGTGATGTAATATATACTGACTTTTCAAAAGCATTTGACCGAGTTAATCACGATTTACTCATTTACAAGATCTCTAAATTCGGTGTTACTGGTAACTTATTGAAACTCCTTCGTAGCTATCTTACACATAGAGAACAGAGAGTTATTATTGATGGTGCTACGTCTGAATGGACATCGGTACAATCTGGTGTTCCTCAAGGCACTATTTTAGGCCCTTTATGTTTTAATCTTTTCATCAATGACTTGCCTCATAGTTTTACTTCGCAATGTCTATTATATGCTGATGACCTTAAATTGTTCCGACTGGTTAGTAAGATTGACGATGCCAAATCTATTCAAGACGATTTAGATATATTGTACTTATGGTGCAACACTTGGGAAATGTCCCTCAACTTAAACAAA
>NW_022695194.1:591900-606404 GCF_011630105.1 Anneissia japonica | reverse complement strand
TACTATTGATTCTAAGTTGACTTTTAATGAGCATATAAAACAGGTTTGCTGCAAAAGTAATAGAATGCTAGGCCTAATTAAACGCAACTGTTGGAATATTAAGAACCAAAAAGCATTAACTAATCTGTATTGTGCACTTGTTAGACCTTATATCGAATTTAATTCTGTTATTTTTAACTGCATGTCTAATACATGCCTTACTAAAATTAATATTATTCAAAAACGATTTGTTAAATTTGTTTTTCGTACTTGTAATATCCCTTCCAATTATATCATTCTTCCTACTTTAAGTTCTAGACTAAATTACCTTGATTCTCTCTTTTTTATAATTGCGTTAATGGAGTTTATGGTTCTAATCTTATTTCCGTTTTTGGTTTATCTGTTAAAACTTATCGATGTCGTAATTCTATCAGTTCCTTATTTAATGTTAAATTTTCTCGTGTTAATGCTACTAAATTTAGTTTTATTGTTCGATTACCTAACTTTTATAATTCTCTTGTTGATAAAGATAATTCTATTGATATTTATTATGATTCATTTAGAACGTTTAAACGTAAAATTAAGTTATATATTTAGATTTTTTACTGTTTTTTGTGTGTATTGTAACTGGATTGTTCTTTATTGTTGTCTTTGTTTTATGTTATTCCATTCTGTAAGTGGCGGGCTCCCCGCTGTTGATTGTGAAATGAAATAAAATTAAATAAAATAAAAATTAATGATGCATTTTTATTTGTTATTCGTGTGGGTTCAGTAATTGCATGTTTGAGATTATAATTTGTATATAACTCATTTAGTTGGTTTGTGTAACAACTGGGATTCGTTGACATTATATCACAATTTAAATCCCCCATTAGTATATACTCTGTACCTTCATGTTCAATTTTAGAAATAATCTCATTTACGTCAAAAAATAGGTCAACCGACGTCCCTGGTTGCCTATACCATAGCACAATGATTAATGGTTTACAATTTTCCCTTTTTAATTCAATAGTGATTAGTTCTAAATGATCTGGCATAAGATCATTTCGAATTTTGTGGTTAATATTATTTGATGTACAGAAGGCCACACCTCCTCTTCTATCCGTTTTATGTTTGGACGATTTACATCGGTCTTTCCGATATAAAGAATAATCATCTATATTAATTTCTTGGTTGGTTATAGTACTATTGAGAAAGGATTCACATAGTCCTAGAACATCAATATTGTTTTGATTTAAAATGTGTTGTAATTCTTCAAATTTATGTGCAAGACTACATATATTCAAATTTGCAATGAATAATCCACATTTGTTATCAAGAGGCTCGTATATGTCTTTATGGTACGTTGGCAACTCACTTTGACTAACGCCTTCAGTAGATTTTGAACTACTTGAAAACGTGCTAGTCTCCCTACAATCATTATTGGGCAATCAATTTTCAGAATAAAAATTATCTTGGTATTGTGAGTATAAGTGCTCATTACCATATGAATCATCATAGTGGTTATTAATTTTGTTTTCATTATTCATCTTCAAAAAACATGACAAAGACATTCAAGGCAAAATGAAAAGAACAGTAAAACATTAGTCATTCCTTATTTATAATATTCTCATTTCATTTTTAATAATTTTTTTCTCTTGTAAATATCATTCTAAATCTGTGGAAGTACCTTATTTTAATTTAACGTTAAACACAATAGTAGTAGGTATAACCTCCTTTACTTTAAACAGAAAAACATTAGAAATGAGTATACAAGGTAGAGGTACGTGGATTATTTGCACAATTTCAGTTAAAATTCAAGCCCATAACAATGTTTAATTTATAGCAAGTTAGAATCTAAACACTCAATCCACAGAAGATAAAAAATATTTTCAGTGTTGCTCCCGCAAAAAGTATACTAAGATGAACTATGAAACATATGCAAAAAACCAGACAAACTTTAAATGGGAAGGAGTACAGTATATGGAATTAAATTATTATTTTGAAAGAATTCAGAAAAGGTTTCAGTAATAGCTTTCTTTTAACTAACAAAACAAGGCCTTTTTTGGGAAAGAGGGGGGGGGGGGTGTTGCCATATAGATTTGAAGCCAAATCTAAAAGTAAACATGTATAAACAGGAAAACAAAAATAACCCTTTTTCCTGTTGCTTATTTTTGTTTGGTTTTTTGGCAGTAATACGATTTTTTAAACAGACTTTCAATTTTATCAACAAATTTGCAAATCGTGGCATTTTAAACCGGAAACACTAATCCGGAGATATTACAACACATGATTTATACAATCCCATCTTTCCTTAAATTTTGATAAATTTTGTTTTCTTTTGTAAATAAGATTCTCTATTTTGTGGAAATATCTTATTTTATTAAGAAGTTCGCCTCTAGTTGGTTTTTTCTCCTTTATTTTACAAGTAAACATATAAAATTTGGTAATGAGTAATATAAGGTTAAATAACATCTTATTGCTAACACACTTTAAACCAAATAACATGGACCTTTTATCTAGGTCAATATGAAGCAATGTTTTTACATATAGCCAAATATCTCTAACATACGTACAGTCCCATAAGAGATGCAAAATATTTTCTGTATTGCTTTTACAAAAAGTGCACAAAGGTGAAAATAAATTTGAAACCATTTCATTTGTTCCCAGAATTCTATGAAGAATTTTATATCGAAAATATTGTAATTTTGAATCAGTGGTACATTCAAAATGTATTTTATAAGCAAAAACCCAGTCGAAATTAACAGGGAATGTGGTATGTGAATTCCATTTTAATTCAGAAATTGGTTTCGAAGAATGCTTACTTTTTAATTTTCTATAAACAACGCGGTTAGGGGGTTTTTTTGCAGAAAAGAAGCGACTGATATCTTCAGCTGTATTATCAGATTTTAATTCAACTTCATTTGTACATAATTTTAGCTAATCTCTTGGAATTGCTGATATTATTTTGTAATACGATAAAAAACAAAACATGATATCATATTTAGTCTTGAAGTTATTATAATTTAAAACGGTACCGCCTTGGTCTAAAATATCATTTACATATTTTACTTTATGCAAAAGAGTTGAAGGAGGTAATAAAACATGATTACTTGACTTTGTTTATTCAAAAACAGTCTTTGGATCCATTTAGTTTTCATGCTATGACAGAATGATTCAATATGAATCATTTTTAGCCCGCCCTCATTACGGTCCGAAATGAGCGTGGATCTATTTATTTTGTCTGGTTTATTATGCCATATGAACCTGAAAACTATACTGTTTAGCTCTGCGAAAAAGGACTTCGGTGGATCTGGTAAAACGGAAAAATTTTTTTTTAAATTTTGATATTTAACAATTGTTATTTTTCTGATAGGCGAGAGATCCCTTGCTAACCAACTGTCTAATAGAGTTTTAATTTTTTTTAATTGAGGGTCAAAATTTAATGTAAACAAATCATTTTTTTCTTTTTCTGTTCTAAACGAAATTCCAAAAAAGACGCACAGGCCCATTTGTTGTAATGAATTGATTTGCTTTATCTGTTAATGTATTTTTATTTCTCAAACTTCCAATAGGAACAATGTTGGACTTTTGATAATTTATGTAAAGTCCTGTAAATAGTGCAAATTTCTCTAATATTAAAATTGCTTCATCAAAAGATTTCTGACTACCATCAAGTATAAGCGTAGTGTCGTCCGCATACTGGCTTATCTTAACTTCAAATTCATTTATCTTAATTCCTTTAATGTTATTATTTTTTCTGATATTGTTCGCCAAAATCTCTACGCAGAGAATAAAGAGATACGGAGACAGAGGACAATCTTGGCGAACACCTCTAGTTAGGTTAAAGAAAGGAGTACTATGTCCATTGTTTGTTACAGAGCTTAAGGTACTGCAATATAAAGTTTTAACCCATTTTATAAATTGGGGTCCAAAATTGAAGAATTTCAGTGTTTTCCAAATAAATTCCCATTCAAGTCTATCAAAAGCGCCTTTAAAATGAATCAACAAAAGATATCCAGGAATATTATTTTGATCAGTAAAATTGATTAGATCAAGCACTAACCTAATATTTTCCCCAATAAATCTATCTTTCAAAAAACCAGTTTGGTCATAATGTTTAAGTTTTGGGAGAACTGTTTTCAATCTATTTGTCAAACATTTTAATAAAAGTTTATAGTCTATATTAAGTAAAGAGATTGGCCTCCAATTGCTTAAATTGAAAAGATCTTTATGTGGTTTTGGAATTAAGGTAATTAAACCCCTTCTCTGAGAATCGGAAAGGCAGCCTTCAGTAAAGCCATAGTTCAAAGAATCCACAAGTACTTGCCCGACATCATCCCAAAAACGAAAATAGAATTCCGATGGTAACCCATCGCTTCCAGGGCTTTTACCATTTCCCATCTGACTTAAGCAATTAAAACATTTTTCAACTGATATTTGACCTACACAATTGTCAACTTCGTCTTGAGGCACATTTGCTTCAAAATTAAAAGGGAAAAACTCATTAATTTTTTCAACAGTCGGGGGATTTGAAGACACGTACATCTCTTTATAAAATTTATGAATTTCGTCAAGAATTTGACTTTGTTTTGTGATAATTCCATTTTTTGTAGTTATAGACGTTACCATCTTTTTATTGAAATTCCTTTTCTCCAATTCAAAAAAGTATTTAGTAGGTTTTCCCCCGTCTTCGATCCAATCTACTTTTGAGCGAAACATTGCACCTTTTGCTCTCTCTTCGTATAGTGTAGACAAGATTTCCTCTTTTTCTTTCAGTTTATTTAAAAGGGAAGTGTTGGTTGATTGTGATATTTAATTTCTAGGGTCTCTAATTCTTTTTGAATTTTTAATTCAAATCTAGTTTTTTTTCTTTACGTTTGTTAATTGAATACATTAAACAATAACTTCTAATTTGACACTTCAGAAACTCCCATTTCATACCCGGATTAAAGCTTTCAGATTGGTTTAAAGAAGAATGTATATAGTCTTTAACTTCAACAATGAAATCATCATCATCTAATAAGGACACATTGAATTTCCACCACCCTTTGCCTCGTTTTTGTGTGTTAGGTTGAATGGTTAAAGTGATTATTGAATGGTCGGTTTCATAACCATGCGTTATCCCAGTATTTGAAACAGTGTGGGAAATATGCTTGGATATGAGGAAAAAATCAAATCTACATTGGATTGGGTTTTCTCTACTATTATTTCGCCAGGTAAACGCTTTTGTATTTGGATTGTCTTTTCGCCAAATGTCGACCAAATCTAGTTCAATCATTATTTTTTAAATGGATTTACGAGTTTTTATTTTTCCGGCTTGACGACCACCATATTTGTCTAAAATTGGGTTTATGACGCAATTGAAATCCCTTCCGATAATAATATTTTCACAGCTGAAATTATCAATTTTTTCTTTCAGAGTACTAAAAAAAAGTGGACATTCATCATTAGGTGCATACACGTTAATAAGTGTATAACTAATATCAATTGACAAAATATCTACAATAATGCAACGACCCAAAGGATCAACATAGCTTTTTTCAATGGAAAGATCACTATTACAATTTAGGATACCCCAGCACTCTTTCTTCTTGCATGACTAAATATTGCAGTATAACCATAACCATATTCTTTTTGCCATTGTGGACAATTTGTAAAAAGATAACGGATATTTTTTTTTTCTTTAACCAACTAAATAACTCCCTTCTTTTTTTATAATCCCGTATACCCCTAACGTTTAAACTTCCGAACTGTAAATTCATTTATCCTTATAAAATAATATACTAGTAATCTTATGGAATGACTGACAAGAAAAAACAACTAAAACAGAAAAAGCAACAATATCACCCACCCACCAGGTCCCTTTTATAACGGGACCCATTAACCTCCGAGGAAGAGGACCGGTGAACCAGGGATAGAATTAAATTAGTTCACCAGACAGCAACCAACTCGAACAAAAATAAAAGCATTAACCGTTTGCGTAGAAAAAGGGTGAACAGAAAAATTAAGAGTACATAAAAACCATGTTCTAACGTTTCTTTTCTCTCTCTCTCTCTCTCTCTCTCTCTCTCTCTCTCTCTCTCTCCAGGCCCTTATTTAAACTTATATGTTTTACCAGTCAGAGTTCTCTATTTTCCAGCGCGGAATTTTAGCCAAATTCCCTTTCCATAAAGTTCTTGTACCTGTTCTTTCCATTTTGCTTTTTCAGCCAGATCTTCTTTTGTTAAATCGTCAGCAATAAAAAAAACTTTTCTGCTTTAAGAGCCTTTTTATTTTTCGTCATGATGTTAATTTTATCCACATAGCTCATCATTTTCACTAGTATATGCTGTGGCTTGTCTCCCTGCATTCTACCTACTATGTGGGCTCGCTCTATCTTACAATCTGTCATGTTGAAATGAGTTTTAAAAATTGCTTTAGCCACCGCAACACAGTTCTCTTTTCCTTTCGTTTTACTCCTACTATTCTCAACTTGTTTCTTCTGCTGAATCTCTCCAATTTATTTATTTTCTCTTGAACATCTGTGTTAATTGAGTGTTGTCTCTGAGTGTCACGCTTAATTTCATCCGATTCCAAGGCCAGAACGGTAACCTTTTCTTCAATATCCTGTATTTTTTTACTTTGAAATTCCATGGAAGCATTAACGTTTGCTTCCAGAGTTTGTATGCTTTTTATTATTGAAGCTAGAGAATCTCTAACATACATCTCAAAATTGGTACTTGCCTGGAATGTAGTCTGGAATGTGGCCTCGTTGTTGTCCATGCCTACACTAACACTAACTTCGGCATCGCTATGCTCTGTAGTACCACCGGAGTGCTGGCCAATGTCTTCCTCGCATAGATTCTCTTGTACGCATTGGTCTGACCGGAGCGTGTACTTTCTTATTCCCATTGGTGACGAGGGGCTAGCTTTAGACCTTCTAAATTGCTGCTTTGTACAGTTTTCCCCTTTTTCGGGTTTCTGCTCATCATGAACACAAAATCTTTATGACAATTCACTTATCAAGCACGGTTAATTTGTATAAAAGCTCTTCACCTGCTTGCGTTTTTCTGGAGCGACCTACAACACACGTCCTCACTCGGTGAGCATGTTACTCTGCATATCTACAACACTTGGTTATTAAATATTTGGTAGTAATTATTATTATTAGACTTATGTTTATTATGTTTACAAAATCTGTCTTTATGACCAAACCTGCCACATATTCTACATCTGATTGGGTTTTCGTGGTATCATTCGGCTGTTTTTACATGCTTGACTTTGTCTGCTTTCTCTCATACTCTTTTGATAATATGCAGAAGAAGAATTTCGTGGCCGAAAGTTTCTGGTCTCAATGTTATCACTACGATGCTGGTTTTTCCGTCTTTGTTGCTTTTTGTTTTGTTTTTAAGGTTTGGAGATCTATGTTGAACAAATTCATTTGTTAAACTTAGGGATTCAACACCTTCGACAAAACACTCAACTAGTGGTTTTGTTCCTTTATGTCTTGCAATCCATCATACAGTATAGTGTTATCAATTGATCCATTCTGATACACACATTTTGGGTTTACATTTAAAAAGGAGCAGTCAAGACTCTTTAACCAAATCTCTAAGAATAATGTTTGCTTCTGTTACTGCTGTCATGTGTGTTTTCCTAGGAGAGATTGCTGAAATATGCAATTTAGTGGTGGGTGCCTTGACCATTACCAGCGTTATCAGGTTTTCAATTGATAAACTTAAGTTCGCAATATCAGTTGCGTTAGCGACGTCGTTTGTGCCAACATAAACAATTATATCAGCATATTGATCTAAGTCCGTTGAATTGAGAGTTTCAAAAATATCTTCTATAATGCTTCCACTAGACGAAGTAGATCTATTTATTCTCTGCATATCTGAAATTAGATCTTTAACTTTTTCGTTTTTTGACAGAGGTTTTCAGATTTTGTTTTCTTTTTCAAGTGTTGCCTGGCGCTTAGATATGTTTATAATTTCGGTAGTAATCTTTTTTACAGTGGTGTTCATAACATTCAGTTGTGATTTGAGTTCTTGAGCAATATATTTTAAGTCTGTCGAACAGAAATTACAAACCCATGTGGTAGTTTTGGGCCATTTTTTCAACTTGACACACAATAAGTAGTAATCCTTAAGACAGTTGCTGCACTTAACCGTCGCGCCTTTGATATTTGTACAGTTTTCGTAATAACATTTAGATTTATTTGCTTTTTGTGAAGTGTCTTGTTCCGCAACAGTGACGATCTCTTTGTTAGCGCTATCCTGTTGAATAGTTGCCTTGCCAACAGTAAACAATAGGTGCTACCGTGGTTTTGATTGTTCAACGGACGAATGGTAAGGGTACTCACCCTGTATACGGTTGCCTTTGTTTCTTGTTGATAGACGCTAGCTCAGACCTATGATTTTGATTGTTAATATCACAATTTCCTTTTGATAAATCCGTTAATGGCAACGTTTAGTGCAATCACATAGGTAAGTTGGTTAGGCCTATATCGATCGATTACAGTATTAAAAAATTCCGGATTACCTGAATTTTATTCCAGAAATATAGACACTGATTTTGACAACTGTTAACAGTTGGCCCATGCGTCAATTAACTGAACTTGCTACCACAGTGGATTTATTTTTTCTCTGCCTAGGCCTAGGCTATATTGTCTGTAACATTGCTGATCATAGGGGCGGATCAAGGATCTGCTGCATTATTTTTTATTGCCATACAATTAGGGTAGTAATTTTAGAGGGCGCTATTTAAGGTCAGTTTAGTGAGCTTTAAATATATATATGCATAAGCATGACCTCAGTTCGACGTTCGGTGTTTGTAAAGACCACCGGTAACGACGTCCGAGTTTCTATTATAATCGTACGTTGGAAGTTGAAGATTTATGTACCAGAATAGTGGATGCTAAAAAACCAAATATCATACTTTGTTGTGCAAGAGTAGTAGTAGGCCTATTGATTTGCGCTACGAGGGATGCACGTGGCATAAATAGCTATATTGTATTGTATTTTTCAGTAGGCCAACAAAACTTTCATTTAATTGGTAATTATTAATTTAGGTCTTGCTTGCTGTAATTATTTTTCTACTACGATAATACGATTAAGTAGACAAACACTATAAAATATACTATACTATAACTAAATTTATTGAAAACATACAAGTTAAATATAAGTGTCTCAATAGGTAAGGTTTGGTGCCTAATATTATAATTAGCTGAGTCACATAACCACAGGTATTTATTCCAAGATAAAGTTAGAGTGTGATTAGCTTATTCCTGTGTTGCTATTGGAGATGAGTGCATTGCAACAGATAATGTAACACTTGCTACTGCTATGTAGGCAATTGAAGGTCAATAACAAAATTTAATAAACCTATATAAAATAACATCATTCAGCACTGTGTTAAGATTAAATTTAACAACTGAGGCAGAGGCAATAACTGAAATAGTTTCAGGAAAAACGCATACTAGGCGGCCTTTTAGTATACTATAAACGTTCGGAGACAAATTGCGACTCAAATTACGACAGTATTAAGGTAATTCAGTGCATTGGTTTAATATATGTTGCTTTCTCATGAACATTTTGCTCATCAAAACAAATATAACGAATAGAATAATGCAATGTGTGTATACTTATATATGTCATAAACAAATAAAAACTCTAGGAAACTAATGTTGCTGAAACACTCACTTCACCTTTAGACTTTATTCGTACTTTAATTGCCTTTTTTAAAGACTTTTTGTTTCATGTCGCATCAAATAAAAGCCAGTAATTGTAACTTGAATAACATTAAAATCATGCATGAAACGTGAAACTTAGGTTATGCATATTCATGCTTATCAGCTCTTTCAAACTGATCTAAATAGCGCCCTTTATGTTTTTTTTTTTTGTTTTTTTTAATAATATACAGTAAGGAGAGGATGTGGCGGTCGCTGCTGCCGGGGTGGCGATCACCCATTTCGCCACCACCTGGATCAAGGAATATAATATAATATTTAAGAGTGCATCTGGTCATCGTTTTATGCCGTAGATAACATCGCACATTATTTTGGACTAGTCGTACTAAAATTTCAGCAGAGTACATTATATTGTGCAATGAATTAGCAAAGTAAGGCCCCCTTTTTTAGCTTGCAGGAGGCACAACACACGGTTTTCAAGAATATACATCTTTACTCTTAGCAGCTATTACGTCACGTCACATTATTCGCCTCCTGGATAAAGTACGCGCGTCAACTAATTGAATAGAGGGCGCTAGCTTACATGTTCTGTGGTTAATGTATTGACAGGTAAACCTAGGGCCTAGTCTTAGATTTTTGTTCTATTATTCTCATTATTTAATTATTTTTTACAGAATAGTTAGAATATGTTTGTTATAGCCTCGTAGATTTGTTTAAAAAATATGGCTCGCATTAATCTCATTCATGGCTCGTGACAGAAATTAGCACATTATTACGAACATGCCTCGCACTTTTGGGGAATGGTAGCACGTTATGATTATGCCTCGCACTTTTCGTGAATGGTAAATCGATGCCTGGCTGCCCCGCACTTTAGTAATACCCATTCTTGTCGTTGATACAACGTCGTGATATGACGTTGGTTCAACGTTGTAGACTTAGACTTAGGTTGGTTCGACGTTGAGATTAGGTCAGTTGATTGAACGACCTAATTTCAACGTCTATTCAACGTCGATTCTGTTCGTCGATACAGCATGGCAATGTGACGTTGATTCATCGTTAAACACTGACGTTAAATTAACGTTGAAACTATGTCAGTCACTAAACAACCTTAATTCAACTCCTATTGAACGTCGATTCCCATCGTTGATACAACGTAGTGATGTGACGTTGGTTCCACGTTATACATTGACATTGAATCAACGTTCAAATTAGGTCAGTCGATTCAACAACCAGAATTCAACGTCTATTCAACGTCGATTCTGTTCGTCGATGCAACGTCGCAATGTGGCGCTGATTCATCGTTGAACACTGACGTTGAATCGACGTTGAAACTATATTAGTCACTGAACAACCTAAATTCAACTCCTATTCAACGTCGATTTTCGTCGTTGATACAATGTCGTGATGTGAAGTTGGTTCCACGTTTTACACTGATGTTGAATCAACGTTAAAAGTAGGTCAGTCGATTCAACAACCGGAATTTAACGTCTATTCTACGTCGACTCTCGATGACGTCGCAATATGGCGTTGATTCAACGTTGAACACTGACGGTAAATCGACGTTGAAACTATGTCAGTCAATGTTTAACCTAAATTCAACTCCTATTCAACGTCGATTCCCGTCGTTGATACACCGTCGTGATATGACGTTGTTTCAACGTTGTACCTGAGGTTGAATCGACGTTGAGATTAGGTCATGTTGATTGAACAACTTAAGAATGGTTGTCCATAAAAATCAAAGATTTGGTGGCAGACGTAAAAAACGGATTTCTCTCAAATTTTTGCCATGAATAGATACTTGGGTGAAAAGCATATCTATGATATTTGTTTAATTTTTAGCCTTCGTAGTCATGGCAACGACCCATTATCTAAATTATACAGTTTTTGTCAATTTTGGACATTTTCAGGAGTGAAAAAACACTGACTTTCAGACCTTATTAAAAAAAAGAACATGCATTATATATATTTTTTGTGATCATTCATGTAAATTACCAGGTATTAACGTCCATTTATCACAAAAAAATTGTGTAAAAAATTCTGTTTGGAAGATACCTTTATTTACATAAGGGGTTTTTCTCAAAATATATATATATATTTTTTTTTAAAGTATCCCTCAGAAACCTATCTGTAACTTCCAAAGTGGTGCAAACATATCCACCATCTTCCATATTTTGATCAATAGTTGTCCAAACAATAATCAAGAAAAAAAGTTGTGGGTAATCTACACACGTGGATGCGGTATTGCCAGAAAAAAACGGAATTTTTTGAATAAAAAATATATCATTCTTTTACTGAATGGATAACACTAGAAATCAACGTAAATTTATTTCAAAATAATGTTACTATAGTTATATAAATAGTCTAACAACATGTTAAGAAATATGTTGCCAGGCTCATTTTAAGTTAGTTAAAACTAAATTTTGTACTATATTGCCAGAAAACAGCATTGCTTTTATTGAAAATTAAGGTAGATATACATCTTTTTACTGAACAACAACGCTATAAAATATTATATAATTCATTAACCAAAACAAATATAGTTACCTGACTAGTTTAACAACATGCTGAGGAATGTCTTGTAAGGTTTATCAATATACGTTACTGTTGCCAGAAAAAGCAGCACTTTTTCATTAAAAAATATTGTAAATATATATTTTTTACTGTATACGGAAAACGCTATAATATAAAATATAATTCATGTAATTATAATATTACTATATACATGACTATTATAACAACATGTGTTGCCAGGTTTATTCCAAGTATGTTAAACTCAATATTATACTGCAATGCATGTAAATCAAACAACTTAATTTAACTTTCTGGAAACCAAACAAATTGAAACACCACTCTAACAAAAGCAATCCAAGATAAAATCGCTTTCAACGACGAGTTATGATTTCAACTTAGGAAGACTCAACTTAATTGTTGAATTCACCATGAAAAGTTAATTGTGCCATAAACAATTGGATGTTAAAGTTCAACTGTTTAGTGGACAAGCATGTGGAGGTTGTCTACTGTGATTCCTCTTCGGCAACTTAAAGAACATCTTCATCTGACTTGTCAACAGTTTAGTAGCCTACAGTATACTATTGCGTCTTGACATTTCTCTAGAAAATAGCTTTACGTCTTTTGCTCAGATTTCGGTTGGTTTAGATAGCTAACTCACTCGTCGTCCCTAGCTATTCATTCTCATGTTTTTCTCAACCTCTAACACTAACTGTTTATAATTTCTTTTGAACATATTATTTTTGTTGTTTCTAAAAATCATTTGTTTTTTCTTGTTTTCTTTAAATGTGAAGGTGCGTATAAGTATTGAATATTTTTTCAGTAAACTTCTATCACATTACTCTTCATATACTTCATATCTACACCTATTTGTGATTCAAGACCAAAAAAAGGCTGTAAACTCGCATCACCAGGTTTCGAGAAAAAAGAGCCAAATTGACAATATAACATGTAATTTGAGCAAAATGTGATTATATCATAAATATAAAGTATTACCTTTAATGTTACTATTTTTTAAGTTTGGGTTCAATATTTCAACTCTAAATCTTAAAATTTAGTAATTTTATGAAGGCCATTCTACGAGAAACGTATATAAATTTACCAACTTTCAAACCGCAATTCTTCGCTTCCAAACAACTTATTCACCTACATAAAATTCAGGCCCCCAACTAGATAAATGAAAACTATCGGATAATAATACGTTTATTAGTACTATCGTATGCTATGTTTGTGATTTTAGAATAAACAAACAGTATAGTTATAAAATAGTAGAATGGACACAGAGTTAGTGAAGTTAAGTCTAAAACATATTCATAAGGTCATTCAAAATCGTGTACAAAATAGTTGAACAAACTTTAAAGAATGTTCCGAAAGTATTTGTAGTGCATCATACTGTGGTACAAAGCTTACGTAATTGTATACCTAAATCAGGGAACAGTGAAATTACAATTTCACTGTTCCCTGCCTAAATGAAGGAAATAACCTTGAATTAATTCAAAGTATACTAAACTATTTCATGACCTGTTGGAAAAGATTTGGAAAGCTATCTGGCAGTTAAGTGGATCAGAAATAATGTAGATTGCGGTTGAGTACATGTTAAGAAACTAGTAGTGATTATTGAAACTTTAAAAAAATATAGACGCCAGCAGAACAATCATCAGCACTATTTTCAGCGATGTGAAACTAAAACGTATTGATGAAGCATATTCACACAACGTCATTCAAGTCATGTAGAAAATTGTTAAACAGCTTTAAAGAACCAAACAAAAACATGCGTGTCAACATTACAATTGCTTTAGAAATATATCTTCAACACACAACGTCATTCAAGTCATGTAGAAAATAGATAAACAACTTTAAAGAACCAAACAAAAACATGCGTGTCAACATTACAACTGCTTTAGAAATAATTATATCTTCAAAATATATCTTCGAAAGTAATTTTCTAGAGCATAGTACCATTGTACGGACTATCTTTAGTACTAAATGAAAACAATTACCTTGAAGATATATATATATATATTATATATATATATATGTATATATATAATATATAATCACACCTGAACTGAATTTCCTTGTCCTTAGTTTCCCACCATACACCTAGGTCTATACAGTATAAGTGTTGTATTTCAGTCACAATTTTTTAAAGTAAATTCACCTCCCGAATAATGTTATTTCTTTTTTGTGTATTTGTTTTCGAAAGTTTCAAGTCTTAAGTTTTATACTGAGGTAGACAGATTAGACCAAATAAAAACAAATTAGACCTATTATGTTGGTCACGCCCGACCGACCCAAAATGTACGAAATTGAGATTAAACAATTTTTATTTAAGCATATATAACTTATTAAGTAATTGAATATTATA
>NW_022695194.1:578432-591725 GCF_011630105.1 Anneissia japonica | reverse complement strand
ATTGTAACCTTTGGTAATCAACTACATTTTCCACATACATAGAAATTTTTAAAACTTTATTAAAAAAAAACCTAAACCATAATTCACGACTATAGACACTTTTTGACAAAAATGAAAAATTACGACTTTGTTACTCAATGAGAAGTGTTCTAATATAGACAATGGGTCGTGTCTCATATTATTTGTTATAGTTTTATTATTCATTATTTTCACTTGACTCGCATAAATAATTTTATTCGAAGAACATTTATATGCAGTTGTACTTCACAGCACTTCACTTGCAAGTTGCAATTTCTAGTCTTAGCTTAGCTAGCCTATTTGTTGCTGCGAAGCAGTAAATTTATATTCTTGACAGCAATTTGACCTCTGAAAGGTCACTGTTTGTCAAAAAACAAGGGCCTAAGACGACTAAAAGGCGGAGTTTCCTTCTTTCGTTCTGCCGGGTAAAATCAATTACTTTAGGCGACGTTTGTAGACTAACCTACACGTACAAACGTCTGCATGTCGCGACGCTCGAGTACTATTATTAAGCGTTTTTACTATATTTCTAGGTTTCCTATTTCTACGTTTAATCGGCCTATGTCTCAGCCACAATTTTTTGAGGCCAATATCATTTACGAACCCAGTTCAACTTATTTACTAGTCTATATCAGCGTGCTAATTATTACATTTAGGCGACGCTTGTTGTAGATTGGCATACACGGTACCAACGTTAGTTTTTACTATGTTTCTACGTCAGCTCGAGACGCTTGAGCATTACTATTCAGCGTTTTTACTATAATCATGGGCAGTAGGCTATAAATGTCAACTCGGCCCAAGTCTTGGCACAGTATTTTGAGGCCTATAGTATTTACGAACCCAGTTAAACTTATTTATGTCAACGTTCTAATTATTACATTTTAAAACAATAATTAAAAATGTATTATACTAGGGGGCCGCGAAACTGTGGCCAAGTTGACGTGGTGCCGAGTTGACTCGAATTAGATCATGCTTACGTTGTGTGGTGCGTTGGCAGTCAACTCGCCTCTACAAACTCGCCCCTAGTAAATTCGCCGCCTTGAAAACTCCCCATACATCATCTCACCAAATAAAAAATTTTAGGCTTAGACTACTGTAGCTAGGATGGTATTTAGGCCTGTCCTTGAAGGGACGAAGGTCCCAATGATAAACAACGTCGCTCCTTGATAGCTAGCATTTGTCTATTTAACATCACAATAATTCATTATTAGATCTACAGTTGTTTTTTGAATTGTACTCCACAAATCTCAGCCGATACCTCGCACAACTCGTTAACGGCTCGTATCTATTGTCGTGACGTCATGGCTCGCTGGCTCACACTTCTGATGTCTCGCACTTGTGATCAAATAACACGCTGGCTCGCACTTTGGCAACACTCTTTGGCAGTCAACTCGCCCCTAGAAAACCCGCCCTTGAAAACTTGCCCCATAAAAAAATGTACACTTCCATGCAGTCTTCAAAATAAAAATTTTAACCTTTGGTAATCAACTACATTTTCCACATACATAGAAATCTTTGAAACCTTATTTAAAAAAACATAAACCATAATTCACCACTATAGACACTTTTTGACAAAAATGAATAATTACGACTTTGTCACCCAATGACAAAATATGACATAGACAATGATGGGTCGTGTCTCATATTATTTGTTATATTTTTATTATTCATTATTTTCACTTGAGTCGCATAAATAATTTTGTTTGAAGTTTTTAAACTAGCCTATGCCAGGGCAAAGACGTGCAGCACTGCACTATTCTAGGTAGGAGGCCTGTTATTATGCATTATAGTATTAAAAAAACTGCTGATTCTTTCGCCGGTAGTGGGCCTGAACCACAATATTTATATTTCTTTAAAACCTTATGTTAATCTGCAAATGGTCAAGCAATTAGGCTTAGCCTAAGTCGAACTCGACGTTATGGTACATTTAAATACGTAAATATTATTTAAATATGCATGAAAAATGTTTGAATGATGATGTAGCCCTAGGCCTATAGGCCTATAGTTATTACATTGTTTAGGAATTTTAATTTTTGTTCTATTGATATTTTCATTGTCTCACAACTAAATTGAAAGATATACAGATTAGACTTGACTAAAGATTAAATATTAAAAAATAAATAAATAAAAGATACGGTACATCCTATGTATAAATGAAAAATAAACTTCATATATTAACGACACTAAAATTAATTAAGTAATTAGAAAAAAATAAGATTTTTATAATAATGTTTAAAGGAATATTTAAACTTCTTGAGATTTTATACTTTTAAGACTATATAATTCATTCCATTTTTTAGTCAATTATATAGTAAAACAATGAAGAGATTTAAGTATTGATGATGCTGCTTATGATGACGACATTAATTTATCTGAATGAACCTATGCGATGAATTACCTGATTATATAATTGTATTCAAAGGTTAATGTTCTATTTTTCAGCAATAAGTGTGTTGTGAAACCTGATTAAACAACGGTACCAAAATCGATATCTCCATGGCTCTAGTCAAGTACCTTAAATTCGCCTGGTATCGTACTCCAACAACTGGTAATTAAATGATGACTTTATAAATTCACCATGGTGAATACAAATAGAAGAATAAGGAAAATTTATATATTGACAATTTCATAATACCTTAATTATATTATTCAATGCTCAGATAATAACATGACCATGTTTATATTCCTATACTGAAAGTGAAAATAACGTGCAATAAAGTGAAAATATGGTAATACTGAAAAAATAACCTGATACTGCTAATATTTTCCTTTTCTTTGTAAATTACCAGATAATAGAAATAATAAAATTATGTAAGTGAAATTACCATTACATTAGTTTTTATTATATTTGTTATGGTTTGTAATGTATATTTTAATGATATTAATCGCAATATAATATAATTTGTAATCATTATTATAAAAACAAATTCATTATAATTGTGAATAAAATATCAATAATATAAGGTTGTCTAAAGCTTACGATGATCAATATTAGAAATATTTTTAATTGTTTTAGTACAAAATCACAAATCTTCGTTGTCGATTCAACGTTAAATAGATTTTGAATATAGGTTGCTCAATCAGCTCTAATTTCAACGTTGGTTCAACTTCAATGTACAAACGTTAAACCAACATCACATAACGACGTTGTATTAAGGACAAGAATCGACGTTGGATAAACGTTTACTTTATTTAACCGACCGAAACAATTTCTACGTCGATTAAGTCCGTGTAGAAAGTTGATCCAACGTCACATCACGATGTTCTATTGACGACCAGAATCGACGTTGAAGTAGACATTGAATTCATGTCAGTCGATTAAACGACCTAAAATAAAACAATTTTTCAACTTCGATTCGTTTAACTACATAATCCTACGTATATTCAACGTCGATTCTCCTCCTCAGTACGTCATGATGAAGTTGTGCACTGACGTTGAATCAACGTTGATAGCAGGTCAATTGATTAAACAACCACCAGTAACCGTCTATTCAACGACATATATGTCATATGTGATGTTGATTTAACGTCAGTGTTTTTTTTTCTTTGATTTGTTTATATATCCTTTTAGGCGATAGCCTAATTCACTATTAAACTATGAATATGTTTAATTGTTATAATATTTTAGTCAGTAATTTATATTTTAGGTGATTTATATTCCACTCTATCCTCTCCCAACAAACTTTTCATTTAACAAACATGCCTTCTTTCTAGCACACTCGCCCCTAACAAACTCGCTCCAAAATAAAGTCACCATTTTAGGTTTCGTCATATTAGACAGGATGTGATAATTATAATTTTTATAAAGATTAAGTTTAATTATTATTTCTATTTCGGTATGTTATATTAAGCCCTTATAATACCGTATTCTGTTTTTTTTTAATGCTTATATATAGTTTAAGAAATACTGTATATATTATTACATTCCGTTTTAATAGCTTTATATAGGTGTATCATAATTTAAGGCATAGTTTATATTACAGGTACTGTAGAATCCGTTTTGTCTATAGGCGCATATCGATTTTGTTATTTTATGCTTATATATAGTTGAAGAAATACTGTATATATTATTTACATTCCGTTTTAAAAGCTTTATATAGGCCTATCATAATTTAAGGCATATTTCATATTTCTGTAGATTCCGATAGGCGCATATTGATTTTGTTAGGTTTTAAGACCTAACGTATTCAATATTACAATTCAAATTTGTTAGTAGGCCTATACCGATACAGTATATTTTTACGAATTTATTCATAGATTCCATTTTGGTAGGCCTGTCCGCCGGACCGATTTTTGCCCCGGACCAAATTTTTCCTGACAGGACTATTTATTTTTATATACATATTATATTCTCCTTTAAGTTTAAGTATCGATTTCGTTTTTTTAGTCCGATTTTTCCCTTCATTCTCAGGTGAGTTATACTCTCCGACAACACCATTGAATGTTAGTTGTGGGCAGATTTTTTTGGAGGCGAGTTTATAGGGTTAAGTTTGTGCTGGAGGCTAGGTTGTTTGTGGGTGAGATTCAAATTTACAGTAGGCCTACAGTAGGCCTACGGTAGGCGACTTTGTATAAGTTAAGGGTATAAGATCTTAAAGGAAAATTTCCAAGGGAAGGGTTTGCTAAGAGCGAGTTGACTGGTGGTATTCCGTTACATTATACATAAAGTTTATATTTGTATGGATTTCACAAAGTAATATATAACAATTTTCACAATATCGTTATGTTGCTCATGATATTAAAATATTTAATTAGCTTTTATTTAATAAAATTACCATGCCATACGTTTTAAAAATGGTAAGGCGTTTGGTGAAATTCAAATTCCTGATTGCTATTCGATGTACAGGTATGTCAAACAGTACAAGGTCTAATAATTGATGGGGATATTTTTATATTAATGATTTTAATTCAAATTTATTAACTTATGTTGCCAAATTAATTATGGACTTAAACTTTTCATTTGCAAATTAGTCAGTTCCATTTTGTTTTATTTTATTTTCCAGATTGGACTAAATATATCTTACCATTCGTCGTTAAACTTGTAAATTTTAACGTGAATACAGGCATAACAAACAACCGAATTTTAATTCAAAATTTCATAATTTTCTATTTGATATTTTTTTTATAAACTGAGTGTATAATGGGTTGGGTAAGATACTTCTGGACATGGTTGTCTAGTAATACAGGCATTTTTTTTTATCATATGTGGAACACAATGAATTATAAAGTACAATGGTATAGTACTTTCATATAATTTTAATGGTGTCATTTTTTTTCTTTTAAGACGTAGATAGTCAAACTTTAGTAGCTTATATGGACACTTGAAAAAGTTTAGATGACACTGTCTATGTATTATTGTGTGTTTCTGAATAAATATGTTTAAACTGAAGAATCTGGTAATAATTTTGTTTTTATTACCAGATTTTTTTATTGTCAAATTCAAGGTCGTATGAAATTGTTTCAACGCTTATACCTGATGTCCATCTTTGTCTACCCTTTTGTCAACGTCAATTCAACGTTGATGTTTTACGCTAATCCAACGTCGATATTTAAGTCCATCTACCGTTCAAATCCAACATTTATCCAACCTCTTGTCGTCGTTGGTACTTGACGTTGTTTCAACGTTAATATTTAACGTCGATCCACCTTTTAAATCCAACATTTATTCAACCTCTTGTCGACGTCCGTACTTGACGTTGTTTCAACGTTGATATTTGACGTCGATCCACCTTTCAAATCCAACATTTATCCAACCTCTTGTCGACGTCGGTACCTAACGTTGTTTCAACGTTTATATTTGACGTCCATTCACCTTTCAAATCCAACATTTATCCAACCTTTTGTCGACGTCGGCACTTGACGTTGTTTCAACGTTGATATCTGACGTCGATCCACCTTTCAAATCCAACATTTATCCAACCTCTTGTCGACGTCGTACTTGAAGTTGTTTCCACATTGAAATTTGACGTCGATCCACCTTTCAATTCAAACAGTTATCCAACCTCTTGTCGACGTCGGTACTTTACGTTGTTTTAACGTTGATATTTGACATCGATCCACCTTTCAAATCCAACATTTGTCCAACCTCTTGTCGACGTCGGTACTTGACGTAGTTTCAACGTTGAAATTTGATGTTGATCCGCCTTTTAAATCCAACATTTATCCAACCTCTTGTCGACGTCAGTAATAATATTTTACGTCGTTTCGACGTTGATAATTGATGATGCAATGATAGACGTCAATCCAACGTTGCACTGATAGACGTCAATCCAACGTCGACATTTGGCGTCGATTCACCTTTCAAATCCAATGTCTATTCGAAGTTGCTTCGACGTCGGTAAATGACGTTGTTTCAACGTTAACTCGACGTTGAAATGTCTGCTGGGCCATGTATGTAATCACCAATTAATTAATTAATATAAATGGTGACTTTTATTTCAGGATGTCTCTACTAAAATTAAAAAAACTCAATCTAGTGTGGTGGGTGTAGGGAAGTATTTTGTTTGTTTGAAGCCTTACTGTGTGACTGTGTCTGTGGCAGTTGATTAAACAAACAGAAAATTACCTGACTTTCGTCAAAGTTGAATATAATGTTTTCTTTACGTTTTAAATTTACTGGTCCTAGGTTCTGATTAGCAACTGGCTCCAAATAAATGATATGTACTGCAGTAGTTACTATGATGACGGTTATTAAATACAGGTCTCCCTCCAATTAAAGTCCACTTTTGGGACCGGGTTTTCATGGTCTTTAGCAGCTTTGGTCTCTAGTTACAATAATAAAAATAAGACATAGTCAATAGTCAAACAGAAAAGTGGTCTTTATTTAGAGGTAGTCTTTAATTGAGGGTTTTTCATTAGAGGGAGATCAGTAATCAAATCGGTAGGCCTAGGCCCAGGCCTAGGTGGGTAGCCAGAGAGTTGAAAAATATAAATAGTAACAGATTTGCTAGCGAAGGGAGCACAAAGGCGCACTGGGAACTGAGGGTTTAATGCTCATGCCCTAGGGAAAAAAATCCGTTTTCTGCAATAGTTTGTTGGTGTTATTTGACGTCAGGTTTTTTGGTTTTGTCATGGTTCTATCTAAATACGGATCCTATGCCTAGTTCTACAGTTGCCCTGTGCTGTAGGCCTAGGCCTATGCCTACGTGTATATTAAACTGCGAGGCATTTAATAACAAATGTTCCTTTTCATAGTTTTAAATCAAGAACAAATCTGACAATATCATGATGCATGAGGCAATATGTGCCTTGTCTGTCTCATGCTAGCAGCCCGGTTGAATTTGCCCTGGTACTGGCACATATGCCTAATGTAATTATTTTTACTAGTGATTCTTAGGCATGACGTTTTTTATATTGTTCATGAGAAGTTGCTAGCTATAATATTACAGTTAAGATTTCTAAGTCTGCTTTCAGTGTCGGAACAGGTCACAATGTCATTCACCATTTTGATTGTGCTGAATACTATTTTTGTATTTCCTGTATGACTGCTCATTTGTGGATTTTATATATTAATAGTTTATTAACTTTTCTTTAATTAATATTTTTTGGTTGATGCCATTAATTGATAAATATATGTTTACTTTTAGTTACATGACCTGAGGGAAGAAAGTTCAACAGCATTATTAAATACTGTAAGTCCAGGCTTTATCTTATTATTACTATACAATATTACGTCATTGTTTGTTAATTATTGAAATGGTGGGCTATCAGCACGATATGTTAACCTTGTATGTACTGTATTCGTATGTTTATCATTCCATAATGATCACTTCAAACAGTTTAATTACCTATCATATTTTCATTTATTATTTTCATTATAATTTATTAATACATTGATTTAGAATGGGAATTAAATGTTTTAAGGATGTCATGTATCGCGGCTTCAGACAAGTTATTATAATGTTTTAAATTACCGTGATAATTTTTAATTACCGTATTATTTTTTCATAAATATTTTACATCCACATGTTATTTTAATTATAATTGTGTTTATTCTAATCTGTTGAATTTGTTTATAGGACTAATATTCAGCAGTCAAATAATATATTAACAAAGGTGATCATACGTACGTTTGAAATTAAATCTATTGAGTTGGTGTTACCTTGGGACTTTATCAAAAGTATATATGGTTTTTATAGCTGTAATATAGCAAATGTTTTACTGAGATATTCAAAAGAATATGTTTGGTTAATTTAAGTTTAACAGTAATAAAAAATCACTTCACTTCAGAGAACAATACTAAAAATCATCCTACATGTAGAAATATTAATTATAAAATCAAAGAAGGCCGACTGTAAATTAAATAGACACACTTTTGTGTTCACTTTTTACAGAAACTTGAGCAAGTTTGTAATGAAGAAGATGTAGTTGCCAGAAGAGATTACAACGATGAGGACGACGGCAGTATTATGTGAATGCGTTTGATTTGTAGCACATCCTCTTTATTGGTTTTGATACAACTTTCTACTCAGCAAATGGTTCTATTGTGACAGAACAGCTATAAATTTCCTCTGTCAAGGCTTGATTCAGAGACAGTGTAGCCATCTGCTTTTCTCAATATCCTAGATTTTCAAATGTGCACTATGGAGTTTTTGTACACTGGGCCTCTTGTTTATTTTTGATATTTGTTTGACATTTTTAAATCAATTGAACTTGCCAAATACTGAATAGATGATATGGAACTTGATCTTTTATTAACTGTACTTACAGAAATAGTATAGAATTGTCAGCACTTGACTCTAACTTGATTTTGATTTATTATTTTTTTGAATATTGATTATTGTAAATCCCTTTGTCCTATATTGAAATTGAGCTTTTGCTAAACTACAGTATAACAAAGTACAGTACAGGACGCATTAAAGATTAAAGGATAAACACATAATGCGTATACATAGTGTAAGTAATTTTCGTATTGTTGTCCTCTTTTGTCCAGGAGCATCAAAGTTAACACGATATAGTTGGAATCATACATGTGACCAGAGGCCGACCTAAGGGTATCCACGGTTTAGTGTACAGCGTTTGTTCAAGTTTTGAAAACGCCTTGGAACACCGATCAAACTCAGAAGTTTTACCGTTATTTTGATGTTTTTAAACGTTTTTAAAAAACTCTTAAAAGGTGTTACCAAGACTAAAGTCAATGTTAACTAGAGTTAAAGACTTTGGTATTGTAACACATTTTAAGAATGTTTTAAAAACGTTTAAAAAACATCAAAATAACATTATAATGACGTTTCTGAATGTTAACTTGAAACGTTATTAAAACGCTTTAAAAACTCCACATACAGTAAATATGTTTTAAAACGTAATATAACGTTTTACAAACGTAATTAAAACCCTTTGTACACGTTTTTAAAACGTGATACAAGACCAAAGTCGATGTAACCAGGGTTATTTTTACGTTATAATAACGTTTTTTATAACGTTATTAAAACGCTATTAAAACGTTATTAAAACGCTATCAAAACTCCACAAAATTAAATTTTCGGAACGTTTTACTAAAACGTTTGTTGAACCAAACCCATACGTTTTTATAACGTTTTTTAACGTTAAATTGTTAGACTATACATACTGTATCAATCAAAAGTGTTAAGTCATAGAAATAACATTTTAAAAAATATTGTCGAAAATTAAAAAAAAAACAAAAATAAATTTGACTTACTGTAATCATCAAATTTCCCTGATTCACCTGTAGCCACAACAAGCGCCGATTTCCATTCCAATAATTCCTCCCTGGGATAAAAATAAAATGTTATTGGTGAATGTAAATAGTGTATTAATGGGATTGTCAAATGCATTACATTTGTATAATTAGGAAGAAATATCCATTATTTTATTTTTGGAGACTTCAAGGCAGCGGAGGGCTTAACGAGAATAAAAAAACTTTTCTGAAATTTCCATTTTTTCGTGGCGGCGAGTGCAAAAAATAAAATTTGATTTTTATTTGAAATCATTATTATTAGTGGACGGCGGGCTCGCTAAACAAAAAAAGGAGTCTGGCCTTAGCAACACTATGAAAAATGGCGGAGCTTGGAGGAAATATCTATTGACGAGTCATTCGCTCTTTTATGAAAATAATAGTTTAAAAACACCGTCTTTGAAACAATGGATATTGATTGGTTAATAAAACTACTGGGCTCCCCATGCTATTGTCAATTTGACATTTATTATTCAAAACCACATTAAAACACACATTGGAAGAGGCCTATAGTGATTGATTCAAAGATTTCTTATATACCAATATAAAAAACAACTATGCAGCTACATGGATGAACAATAAGTGGAAGAAGCAACTTAATGCACATTTGGCCTAAGGCTTACCTCTTTATACCTATCCAGTACAGGGGTGGCGCCAGGATTTGCCCAACTGGGGACGGGGGCGAGGTCACTAACGGGAGGGCCGATGCCCCGACAAGGGGTCAGATTTCCCCGACGAAAGCAAAGTGGGCGTGGTGGAGCTTCGATTAAAAGGTTTCGAAAGTGGTCCAGGGGCCGGGGTGAAGCCCCGAAAATTTCGACAGGTTAAGGGTTTCAACCTGTTGTTGGACATATTATAAGAGAAGAAGGTGGAATTGAAAGACATATCGTCGAGATGGAATTGAAGGGGAAAAGGGCGAAAGGAAGGCAAAGGATGAAGATGCTTGATTGGATGAAAGAAAAGCTGAATGTGAAGAATGATGTAGAGCTTGGGAATATTGCGAGAGATAGAAAGAGATGGAAAAAGACAGGACAGACACTGACAGACAATCCATGAACGCCTACGGCATAATATGCTATGGTACATGAAGAAGAAGAAGGGGTTTCAAAGACTTATTTAATCGAATTTAGAAAATGTGTAGAAAATACATATAATTTTTTTTTAAATTCCCGACGAATTGTACTTTTCCTCCCCTACGGGGGCCCTGCCTCCCTCTCGCTGGCGCCACCCCTGATCCAGTAAAAAAAATTTAAAAAAAACCTACTGTATCATGCTATAAAATTCACTTGTCTTTAAGAGTACAGTAACATAATTTCTGACTTATTGTTATACCATTATTTTATTTTATGTATAAGATTCAAATTAATGCTTACATTGATCGATCGGTGTTTAGACCGATGACGTATTCATATTGCTTGTAATCCACATCTTCCTTTTCATAGATCCACAATTTGAACAAATTTTCTCTCTCAGGCATCCAGCTTTCTCTGGATTTTGCATCTACGATAGCCATATCAGCGTAGTTACGATCAAAACATTTACAGAACCTGTGTCTGTATCATTATAAATATAAAATTTCATCTTTTAAACAAAAGAATATATATTTTTTAATAAATATAATTTACGTGCGTAAATCTTGTATTACGACTTACGTTTTTAGATTTTCGACAGTTTCGTCTGCAGCTGAGGAAGAAGTCAAAATTATGACTGATGTAGATACAAAAAGGTTGATTTGTGTCGAATGATACCGCCTCTTCAACGGATAACTCACGAGATCCTTTTTTCGTTTTCTAAACATTACCATTCGATCTTGTTTCTGAATCCAGTCATCTTGTATATTTGACAACTTCTGTACTTGCAAAGAAAAGTTCAATCAATAATACACATTCAATAATAGTGCATTAAGTAGCGGAGCAAACAGTTTACGGATTCATTGATGATGCTTCTCTGTTGACGGAACGACACTTTTTATTTACTTCATTTATAATTATATTTATTGTTATTATTTATTTATTTTATGATTATTATAATTATCATTATCATTATGATTATCATTATCATTATTGGCTTTTCTCAGCATTAGCTGGAAAATTCATTGTTTTTGTAATAAATTAAATTTTGAGGACCATTCAAAAGACAAAATTAATGTCGGACCAGATATTCCAAAAACAGATCTACTGATCTGAATGAAACTTTCGGGAAAGTTTAACTTTTAAGCTACAAGGAAGACATTATTCAATTTTGGTTCGGGTGTAAATTTGAGGGTAATTTACAATACTAAAGTCCCAAACTTATATATTAAAAACTCACCAATGGATCTAAATGAAATTTTATAGTTTTGATTATGATTAAATTTTGGTGAGTAGGGTGTGAGCATGAGGACCACTTAAAGGAAAAACGTCCCAGACCAGATATCCCATTTTAATTTTTATTAATACATAACTCCATCATATTATGGTTTATATAAAAATGTTTCACAAACACTGAATTTTACTTGAATAAAATGAGGCTCGTTGATCGTATCAATCGGTAACATCAGTAGTACAGAGGTGACGTGCTTGCTATAGTCTTGTTCAACACTTTCTTTGAGATGCTGTCCACGAAGAATCAGCTGATGTAACATGTGTAATGTATTCGCATTTAAGAGGTGAAATATTTCCCGGTGGTCTGGGTCCCGTATAATTGCGGCCTCTAAAGACTGAAGCAATGTAAAACTGCTTGACCAGTGTAGATTTTAAGTTTAAAAGTCTTTGGTTTAGTACCGGCACTTTTTGGACCAACATTTTATTGTTTAAAGATATGTTACAAAAACACATTAACCATCATCGTGGTACTATAATATGCAATAAACCTATATCAGGCAACTGTTTTATGCTATTAAACCACATTACCTTTAATTCGTCGTAAAGCCTTGTTAGCCAATCGGCTGGTTCGGACAGCCGCATCTGAAAGTCCATTTGAGAGACACACCATTTAGCATGAGAATTTCTTTCTAAGTTTCCAAGTGCCTGACTGAATGCTGTAGAGTGTTTTCTATTAGAGAAATTTATTAATTTATTAATGCATTAAAAAATTAAACGACACCAAAATGATTGTTATTTTAAAGTATTCTGCTGAAGACTGTTGTAATAATAGGCGCTTTACGCAAAAGGACGGGGAGACGTCGACAACGGAAATTCGGGTTAAGCGCCCTATTGTTTACTGTGGCCTTCAAGCTCTGACTAGCACAAAATCAACTCATATCCGTCTTCCCGTCCTGTTGCATAAAGTGCCTATTATAGCAGAGTCGGGACAAAATATAGATAATCAAATGAATTAGCATTAGAGGCCTATAGGTCTAGTTGTTTATTCCATTCACCCGATAGGCTTCACTAAAATATTTTTCTCATATGTTTGGTATTCTCATTCTATGTTCATGGGTTTGTGAATGTACAAAACACCATTGAATATACTTTCAAAAAACGTGAAATAATCGTTTATCTATTTAAATGAATCCAAAATTTATATCAATGTAAATACAAATAATAATAATAATAATAATAATAATAATAATAATAATAATAATATAATTACTATTATTA
>NW_022695194.1:575020-578172 GCF_011630105.1 Anneissia japonica | reverse complement strand
AATAATAATAATAATAATAATAATAATAATAATAATAATAATAATAATAATAATAATAATAATTGGACACCAAAAATTAGAAGTTTAGCAAAATTCACCAAGTGACAATTCGTATGAAAGCTAGAGTACTTTAAACTAAATTACCTTTGAAATTGTAACATGTTCCTCTGGAAACACAAATGTGCTTGGTATTCAATAATCGGATGGAAAGAGTCATTATCCAACTGCTTTCTCAGTTCAGTGAATAAATTGAAACTGTCGTATATATTGCTTTCTATGCAATTGTTGAAGCTTTATAAGAAATATAGTATATATTAGTCCACACTTAGTACACACACACACACACACACACACACACACACATATATATATATATATATATATTTATATATATATATATTTATATATATACATAATATATAGAAAGACAGCAATAAAAAACAGCTATGAGTTGTAAACATACTAGAAGCAATATAATTTATTAATTCACAAATATTTCAAACACTCCTGTGTTCTTCCTCAGTGTGAGGACAACGTTATATATACTGCTAAAATGCATTTGGATCAATTCATCAATAATAACATTAATTCTAAACCATCTCACAATTACAACGCAAAGCCTTCAGTGAACTCAAGTCCAACCCTGATATCATTATCCGACAAGCGGATAAAGGAGGCTGCGTCACCATCCTTAATAAATTTGACTATAAAAAGGAGGCTGAGTCTCAACTTAGAAACCAGGATTTTTATGAACTTCTCACTGCTGATCCGACCATTATGTATAGAGACGATCTTAGTGTTGTTATCAATGAATTAGAATATTATAATCACTCTGATATTGCTAATCTTATCCCATCTAATCCCAAGCCTGGCTTGTTTTATACCCTCCCGAAAATCCACAAACTGCCTAAACTTATAATAAATCAAAATCACTGTCTAATACTAACTACAATGTCAGCGCACTTAAGCCTATTGAAATGTTTAATTTATCCAAACAGCTCAATATCATTCCCCCTGGTAGACCAATCGTTTCCTGCATAGGTACCCTCACTGAAAATCTGTCTGGCCTTGTTATTCCATTATAAACCCCTTACTCCCTAATATCTCTAGCTACATCCAGGACACTACGCACTTTCTTAGAATCTTTGATAATATAACTAATATACCTAACCAATCTATCCTAGTCACTATGGACGTCACTTCGCTCTATACTAACATCCCTCATGAAAAAGGTATTCAAGCACTTAATAATTTCCTTTCTAAACAATGTGTGCCAGCCGAACATATTAATGATATCAATGCCATTACTAAATTCATTCTTACGCATAACCATTTCACTTTTAACAACAGTCACTATCTTCAAATCAAGGGGACTGCTATGGGCTCGAAAATGGCTCCTAGCTATGCTAATGTTGTTATCCACGAGATTGAGACGGCTTTATTTCATCCTTTAACCTTAAACCCCTTCAATACGCTCGCTATATTGATGATGTTTTCTTCATTTGGCCCCACGGTGAATATACCCTCAATGCTTTAAAATCACATGCTAACAACTTCCATTCTAAAATTAAATTTACTCTTGAAACTTCGCTTTCCAAAATTCCATTTTTAGACGTTCTTGTAGGCATCTCTACTAACAACATAATCACATCCTCTTTATACACTAAATCTACTGATAACCATGAATTTCTGAACTTTCACAGCTCCCACCCTTTAAGCCTTAAAAAATCTATTGTCTATAGTCAGTGTCTACGAATTAAACGAATTTGCTCATCTTCGGAAGATTATGACAAACAAATTGGCATACTTATTAGCCATTTTCTTAATAATGATTATCCCCTTAAACTAATACTATCAGCTATTCCTAAAGCCTCAACCCGTCCCCGACAATCCCTTCTAAACCCAAAGATATTACTAATAACCGCATTCATTTCGTCTTCGACTACCATCCCAATATAAGTTCTCTTACCCGTTAACTTAAAACTGACTATAAAATTCTCAATAAAGATAAATCTATTTGCCACCTTTTTGAAGACCCTCCCCTACTAGCCAAAAGACAGCCCCCTAATTTGAAATCTATTCTCTCATCCTCTAAACTCCATAAGAATTCCCACTCTTCTGGTAATGTTAAATGTAGTAAACCCAGATGCCAAGTTTGCAATTTCATGTGCACCTCTGACACATTCACTATTCCTAGTACTAATATTACTATTAGACCCCCTCCACTTACTTGTGATTCTTCTAACGTTATTTACATTTTATTTTGTAAAAATGTCAAATTAGTAATTACATTGGACAGACTGGCACCAAATTCCGCCTCCGATTTAATAATCACAAAAAACCCATTAGAGAAAACTCCACCGGTTTCCCAGTAGCCTGTCACTTCAATCTACCTAACCATAGCATTAATGACATAAGATTTATTTTTGTCGCTAATAACTTTTTATCCCTCTCACATAGACGCAAAGAAGAATTGAAGTGGATTCTTAGAACCAATATTTTAACGGTTTAAATAAAGACTTAGATTACTTATCAGACTATTCATTTATATATACTTAATTTTTTTCTTGGTTCCTAGGCCTTTATCCAGCTGTTATCTACTTTGTTTATTCCATATTAAGTAGAACGTTTAGGATGCTCATTTTATTACGCGCCTTTGTTCTTTACCGCTGATTCGATGTTCTTTTTTCGTTTCGTGTGTTAATGTTGCTTTACTTTGTATTTTTTGTCAGTTGTCCCAAAGAACTTAAATAGCAGAAGAATTAGCTGCTCCGCGTATTTGCATTAAAATCGATGGAACATTCGCCCTCCCGCGGTTGCAGTAAAATTTGAACATTTTACTATGTGGAGAAACTAAAGGAAACAAGCGAACAAGAGCAGCGCCTTTATTATTTTTATATAGCGCCGTCGCGCGGTTGCAGTAAAATTGCTCTCCGTGTACCCACAATGCCTTTTGAACGGATGTTCCACTATATTGTGAAGCTGCTCTATCTTCTGGTATTTATTATCTTTGGTTGTCCTCACACTGAGTAAGAACACAGGAGTGTTTGAAATATTTGTGAATTAATAAATTATACCGTATTGCTTGTAGTATGTTTACTTTCTATATTTTTTATTTATCGAAGCAAACGTGGAATCTTCATTTTTTAATA
>NW_022695194.1:569414-574159 GCF_011630105.1 Anneissia japonica | reverse complement strand
TATATAATTATTAGGCCATTATTATTGTAAAACCCATTATAGAGGGCAGAAATTTGTATGTCGTCACTCATTACATAATGATAGCGTGGGTCAGTAGCGTCTAAAAAATTAGCGTGAATTAGTGGCCTCCTGAATGTAATCGGGATCAGACGTGTGTTTGACCACTCACTTATTATGTGATTCAAGTACATTTATGGTATGTTTTATTTTACCATTTTATATTTATAGTATTATAAGATTAGTTACTTAGTGTATTAATTACTGCCTTTAATGCATTGAAAGTCTCTTGTTATGAATACAGCCTAAGTAAGGTGAAGTTTAACAAGGATACAACTGGCTTGTATATTCCTTTGTTGTAACTGCTTGTTCTTGATCCTTTGGTGTAAACAAGTTACAGTATTAGGTATTTAAATTTACTGTGCTAAAGTATTAGTTGTTGTAGTAAGTTGGTAACAACTGCCCAATTTAACCTAAGTTATGACATGGCATGAGTAAGATTGATTTATGCAGTTTAATGTTATTTGAGTTATATGTATTGTACGGCATACATTGTCTTAGCCTGCATCCTGCTGTGCAACGGTAGTGGCTATCGGCACTGCCGCAGTGCCAAAAAAAGCTGCTGTTTTCTATCGGCACTGCCGCAGTGCCAAAAAGCTGCCGTTTTCTATCGGCACTGCCGCAGTGCCAAAAAGTTGCTGTTTTCTATCGGCACTGCCACAGTGCGAAAAGCTGCTGTTAATTAATCGAATCGATGTTTTTATCGATAGATGACATTGGTATAATTCATAATTCATATTTTATTTCACTCAAAACGTAATGAGACTGGTTAGGCAAAGAGGAACATGTCCCTGTACAAGAAACCTTCCAAAGAAACAATGATAATATTAATGGCAAAGACAATAATAATAATAATAATAATAATAATAATAATAATAATAATAATAATAATAATAATAATAATAATAATACAGATAATAATAATAATAATAAATAAATAATAATAATAAGTAAATGATAATAATAATAATGAATGAAGATCAAAATATATCATTGAAGTGAATTCAGTTATTTATTAAAACAAGATTTGGAGGGCCGGACTGTCATGAAGGTGTTGTATTAATGATGTTCTAAATATTTGCCTTTATCATATCAATAATTGATTAGTATACAATAATAATAATAATAATAATAATAATAGGTCTAGCTTAGACTATATTATTGTTAACATTATATTATATTTGTTTAACAATTAGTTTAAATAATTATTTCTAATTAAATTATTAAATGTATACAATATATATTATATAGACCTAGGCATATACATAAAACAAAAAATAAACAAATAATAATAATAATAACAATAATAATAATAATAATAATAATAATAATTTTACGATAGTTTGATTAATAAAATAGTAATAATCACCATATTAAATAAAATTACGTCCATGCAAAACCTGCTTTTAAATAAAAACATTATCTATTTGATTCTGTTTTAAAAAATAATATTATAAATTATAAGTTTATTTTCTGCGATAATTTTATGCACATATGCATATTCATTTTTTCAATGTTAATATGGTTGATAAATAATATATATATAAAAAAATAAATAATAATAATAATAATAAAGGTGCTCGAATAATGCTTTAGTGAATAATTAATAATACTTCAATAATTCTTTAATAGGTCTATTTACGATAGTGTGATTAATGAGATAATTGTTGATTAATTTATAGAAATATAATATATAATTATTATTATAACTATAATAAAAACTATAAACTAATCATTATATGTTTATCGTCGCTATTTCCATTACCGACAAATACGAATATCGCGATTGAAAAATTATTACTTTTTGATGCCAATTTCTGACCTAAAAAATTCGTTGCAGGATTCTTGTATTTATTATTTAAAACATATTAAATAAATCGTAGTTATAAGGTCACAATGTTTATATCAATCTATTAATTAATTATTAATTAACTAATTTAAAATATTAATTAAGATTATATTAATTAAGATATTTGTAAAGTTCTTGTGAAAGTTATTTACATAATTGCAGTTTATTTATACGGCATTTCGACGGATATTCGTCACCTCGTGTGAACCATCCTGAGATCTGCTTACCAAAAATACGCGTGTAATCGCGCGATAGTATTAGCCTTTGCATGCATGAAAACACTTTGGCGATGCTTTTGCTTTTTGTTTTTGTTTTGTTTTACATTTACATCCAGCGTTAGGCCCACTGAATTGTTTAAATGCTTAAATAATTGAAAACATAAATTATGTGGATTTTCTCATATAATTTACAATGAAACTTTATAATATACGGTATTTTATAAGATTATTTTAACAGAATAAAATAGGTAACACTTTATTGAAGAAAAAAAAAAAGCAGATTTTACATCTATAGACGTAAGTTGATTTAATATGCTGAATCATTATTAATGGTATAGGCCTATAACTATTATATATTTCTATAAATTAATCAATAAATATCTCATTAATCACACTATCGCAAATAGGCCTATTGAAGTATTATTAATTCTTTATTAAAGCATTATTCAAGCACCTTCATTATTATTATTATTATTATTATTATTTTATGTATTTTTTATCAACCATACTAACATTGAAAATATGAATTATGTGGATAAAATTATCATAGAAAATAAACTTATAAACTTATAATTTATAAGATTATTTTTAAAAACAGCAGAATAAAATAGATAACATCTTTATTTAAAAAAAAAAAACAGGTTTTGAATAGCAGCGAATATTATAAAGGTCTACAAGTCTGTCGATAGTGTTATTATATATTATATTGCTGTGATTATTTCACATGCCTCACGAAGGTTAATCTATAGTAACGTGCCTAATGATTAACACAGTATTTTTAGTGATTTATTTTTCATGTACCGGCAAATGTTGATTTATTGTTTAAGCCGATGGGTTCATGATTTGATGATACCCATGTATCTAACAGTGTCACTACTGAGTATATTATCAAACAGATTTGTTTTATGTATTAGATGATGTACAGTCCTAAAAACATTGTGATGGCAGATGAGTGCTTATGCTTATTATTGGATAGTTGCGCCATAGTTTCGTAAGTGTACTCTATAATATTGACTGACACTGCAGTTCTTATTATTATATTATTGTTATGAGTCATGCTTTGCTTTATTAATATTGTACTCGATTACTGAATGAAACTCTTATATATAATTGATAATGTTTAATAATCCACTTTGATTTCGATGGTTCTTTGCAGTAAATTTATACATTTCTACAATATACTGAATTATGATCTCATGAAGACGATTCACTTACAATTCTTGTTACTTTGTATGTATTATGTTTATGATTATTGTTTACATGATGTAATTAATTGATGTTAATTAGATATTGTTGTTTTATGCTTAGTCACAAGATCAGCAGAGAGAAACCAAATAAATATACAGTACCCTTGTTTTATATGGTAGTCGTGTATAAATCTTTATTGTCTGCGTTGGGTAATTGTGGCGCCCTCTACCAACCCCCTAAATAGTTGATTGTAGAATCAACTACAATTATTATATTAATATTTATATTTACCTTGTGATAACTTTATTTACTTCTCGGACATTAAGGTACAGGTGATGCTTTTCTCCTTCTCCAATAATTGAGCTTAGAACGACATTTTCAGCATATAATTCAATGAGTTTCGACAGGCTTTCAATCGTGTTTTTGTTCAGAGAATTAATGCTTGCTAAAACCTAAAACAATAATTATTTAAACATTTCAGACAAACAGTACAACAGTTAATGATGGTGTTATAGAGTAGTAGTGTACAACATATGATCCAATCACTTTATTATTTAAACTTTAAAGAGATAGGATTGTTGAACTTACTGGCGTAGCTTCAGGATTTTCGTATAGGCTCATCCGAGCTATGGAAGCAATAAAACATGCCAGTATTTTAAAGCTAGTGTATTGTAGATCAACAGCACCGAATGAAATGTATGATAAAACAGTCGAAATAGACAACTAAACTGCTTTTTAATTGAAAGATGCACATGAACGAACAAGCCATTTCACCTACGTTTTTTTTTTTTATATAAACTTATATTATCTACTTTGGTTTTTTACGTCTGACGATACGCTAATAACAGTTCTACTGTATAAATTATTTTGTCATTAGCTTACCACCATCGAAGATTAAAAACAGGATGGAAATTATATCATTTTTGCCATTTTCTCTACCACGGCCTATATCGGCCCGGCTAACAATACTTTATTTCCGTTTCGGAGAAACTGAAAACACAATTATTTGGTTGGATTGGATTACAATTGCATTAACCAGAAAACTACAATATCCATACACCAAATTACCGTATTCAGTCCTGTAGCAATCCTCATACGTTGGTTCTGTATGGGCTGTATCCAATAGTGCTATATTCATAGGAGTGACTGTTGATAATAAATTTAACTGAATTAGTTCGTAATCTATTAGTAAAGATGTTGTGATGTATAATAATAAGTATTAATATTATAGAAAAGTGAAAAGCATGGATATAAAATGTGATGATTATGGATGAGGTAGATAAGCTGGTATGATGAGATGGTTTAGTCTACTTGACTCTAGGCATTTTACACTCATTTATGGGTTATATTTAAATTATTATATAATAATATCGCAAGTTGTAGATGAATGCAATCTATAGAGTTGGTCGTATATCAAGCATAAACATGCATAT
>NW_022695194.1:550428-569174 GCF_011630105.1 Anneissia japonica | reverse complement strand
ATGAGGGAGAGAGGGAGGGAGAGAGAGGGGGGGGGAGTATATTTACAACGCGTGTGCTAATCGTTTGACTTACCATATTCCATATCTTGACTTTGTTTTTCCTCTTTGGAAAATTTGAATGCCTTCGCCCACTCCTGTATTTCATTGCTTTAATATAATTTGCAAACACCAAAATATGTAATTGTGTTTGAAATTTAGGTATAATTATGAACTTTCAATAATTGATAAAAATAAAATTAAATCTAACATTAATGGATTCAAAATAACTATATTCAGATTCTGAACACTGTCTATGCAATATTCAGTCGATATATCAAGGTCTTGAGTAAGTTAATTTCATATGCACGTAAGGTCTTGTCCAGACTATCAAATTTATGACCATGTGATGTAATCATGACCCTATTTAGGAATGTCACATTTTTTCATATAAAATTACATAGTCTGGACAGAGCTTAAGTCTGTTGAGTTTGGTTTTCATGAAGACACCACACGGAATCGACATGGGGCAGTCATATTACAATGTAATATTAGGCCCTGGCAATGTCAACAGCTTCTGATGACGCCAGTTTGGTTATAATTATAGGCCATAACATAGACAATTATGGCAAAAAAAAAGACAAAAAACAAAAAAAAAAACAAGTTGAGCCATGATTTAATGTATATAAATAAACAATACTCATGGCAGATATATACATATGCTCTCTGTTTAAATTTAGAATAATGGATGAACGGATTTATCCGGTGTAAACACCAAGGGTAACACACGAAAGTCTTAAGAAGACTTATTTCTAGTGGGTCCTGGTGGTAATTGGGCAGTACACCGGGAGACAAACCCCTGCTCTTTCCCGAATACAGTACTGTATTTAACGTGCACACATTACCAACGGCTTAAACGTCTCATCCGAAAAACATCGTAACTTGCATTTCAGCTGAAAGACAAGGAGAGCAGCGGTGGGAATTGAACCGGGGACCTAGATATATCCACGGTTCAGCACACACATAGTGGCTACCTCCAGTGATAGTCGACTGATGTAAGCTGCTCTCATGATTATGGTATTGAACTTATAGCCCTGATAGTAAAATGTCTTAAAATATTGCTTTTATTCTTTATGTTCAATGTATTTTAAATTACGATATGTAATTAATTCAGTAATTTATACTATTTATGAAATACATCGTTATTAAGCCGAAGCTCATTAATTTCTATTTCAGTGCCTCCATGTAGCCATGGAGTTTTTAATATTAGTTTTAGTTGCATGTGGGATCAACATTTTTACCGACATTTTGTATTTCACAAATTTCGTCATTCGATTGAATAACTATACCACTCAATGCATTGAAGAGTTATATCATTTGCGGTGTATATCTGTTTATATAAAATTAATTAGATATTACATTAAAAAATGTAAGTACTACACTGTATTCCCTTTTATACCTTGCGGTTCTTTTAGTGAACATTGACCTACGGTATGTTTTTGTGTAGGCCTATTCATTTTTTTCGTATTTGAATAAAGTGATTTATGTAAAAATACCTGTCTTCGAGTGTGAATCCATATTCTTTGACAGGTAACTTGGTAAGAGGGTCCAACTTAGTTAGTATCAGTGTCTCACCTCCAGTGCTGCCCATGTCCTGATAAACTTGTCTTTCAAATCTGACATTATTTTTATGATCACAGTCTATCACTCTTAAGTATTCACTAATATATAGGAAAATAAATAAATATATTGATGAGCTGTAATAATTAGGGTATAAAAGAATAGCAGTAATACTAATTATAATAGTAGCAAGAACAGCCGCACAACAACAGTGGTTTAAGTAGTATGGTAGTAGTTCTTAATTTGATTTTAGATATCACAACAAGATCATTACATATTCTCAACACTCATAAGTTAATTACAGAAGTTATCACCTTAAAATACGCGACAATATAAAACTAACCATCGGTGTTTTGATAGTAACTGGTAGGCTTATATGGCATAGTAATAATTTATTACGTATTCAAATACCCTTTATCTTCCACAATAATGACTGTTGAAACAAAAGCCATCATTGTGCACTTCTTCCTCCTGTCTATTACTGAGTGCCTCTTGCTTTGTTTGACGTCCTCAGTAAGATAAATGGTACCCGTCTTTTTAACCCAACTCTCCTCGACTACCATAGCTTTCTATAAAAATTAAAGAAATTTGTATTCAAAGTTCAAAGTTCAATTTATTTTCCATACAACATAAACAAAATTTATATATATAAACGTATATATAAATATAATTATGAATATATATATATATATATATATATATATATATACATAGTATATAAATAATAAAAAGTAGTTGCATGGAAGGAGGCTATTATAATTTCTGCAAGTAAACTACAGAACTTTAATATATAACCAACTTATACAGAGTGGAAAAAAAATTAAACCATGAAGACCAAAAAATGAACACATTACAGGAAACTATTTCAGTAAGTTACTGAAACAAAAATTAAAAAAAACAAAAACAAAAAAAAAAAACATTGTTCACCAGGTTTATGCCTTGTAATTTTATAATAATTTGGTTAGGAATAAATATATAAGACGATAAGACTATATTTCGGATTTGAAAAAAGGAGGTTAACTAGTGTGTGGATGTTTAGGCATATGCAGAGATCAGAGACCTCTTGAAATTATATTTAAAGCTATTAAGAGTGTATTTATATTTAGTATTATCGGAGAGATTAGCCCATAATTTTGGCCCAAAGTAAAAAATGGAATGTCTTCTAGCATTGGATAGCCAAGTAGTAGAGGTGTAATTAGTAGAAGAGAACCTTGTACTATAGCGAAGACGTTCAGTTGCTTGAGTGAAAAAATTAGAGATGTGGAGTGGTAAGGTGGCATTGGACAATCGAAACATAAATTTGGCAGTTTGTAGTTTAAGTCATATATATTAAGAATTTTACTATCATGAAATATGTGTTTGGTGTGAGCTCTGTAGGGAACATCACTACAGATTCGAAGAACTCGTTTTTGAAGACGAAAGAGATAATCAATGTTGGTGGTTTCGGAACTTGTCCATGGACATAATGTTTCAAATGTGTTTATTGTAATCCTCCATGCTATATTGCAATAAGAAATATATGGTAAAATTAAAGAGCTGTACAAGGTTAAAAGAATTTTAGCTGGAAAGAACTTTTTAAGTTCGTTTATTATCCAATATTTCTTAATATTATGTTGGAACCTGCATAATGTGGGATTTCAAAGTAAATTTGGAGTCAATCGTCAATTTAGTTTCATTTACACGAGATATGATGTTGTCGATTAATAAATTCTCTTTGGATTTGATAACATTATGCTGAGTAAAAATTATGTAGTTACATTTAAAACTATTGTGTGATAATTTATTAAGTTTGAACCAGTTAGATACCTTAGTTAATTCATTATTCATAATGTTAAATAATAAGGTTTTGTCATTATGAGAAAATACAATATTACGGTCATCTGCAAACAGAACAAACTTTAATAATTTGGAAGAATTTGGTGGGTCATTAACGTAAATTAAAAATAAAAGTGGGCCAAGAATTGATCTTTGGGAAACACCACAAGAAATAGGTAGAAGAGATGAGTCAATGGAGTCAACAGAAGTAAATTAGAAGCGGTTGGAAAGATAGCTTTTTAAAAGTTGGAGAGGAAGGCCGCGGATACCATAGTTTTCAAGTTTGCGAAGAAGGATTTTGTGGTTAATGGTATCAAACGCTTTAGACAGATCTAAAAAAGCACCGATCATATATTCTTTTCTCTCAAGAGCAACTGTAATTTTATCGTACATGTCAATAAGCGCAAGTTCTGTTGAGTGGTGTTTTCTAAAACCATATTGACTTTAAAATAAAACTACACCATCTTAGCATCACAGACAGTGAGAAACCTTGGCGTACATTTCGATAATTCCCTACAAATGAAATCGCATGTAACTTCCATTTGCCAGTCCTCTTTCAGAGCCATCCGCAAAATTGGTTCTATTAGAAATTATCTGGATGAAGAAACAACAGTAAAACTTATTCATGCCTTTGTAACATCACGATTAGACTACTGCAACAGCCTCCTGAACGGTCTGCCAAAATCAGAGATTGACAAGCTGCAGCGAGTACAAAATGCAGCGGCAAGATTAGTTACTCGAACTAAGCGACATGAACACATCACACCCATTCTTCATTCACTTCACTGGTTACCAGTAAAGCAAAGAATAGTATTTAAAATATTGCTGGGCACTTACAAAAGTAAACTATATAATTCACCCACGTACATCCGAGAACTCATTGAAGAGCATCGTTCACATCGCTCACTAAGATCTGCATCTAAAAACCTCTTGCATGTTCCTAAAACATCTACAATCACTTATGGCAGCAGTGCATTTTCCTCATCATCTCCCCTTAATTGGAACAACATACCATTTATTTATAAAAGAATCAAAATCAGTGGACACATTTAAGTCACTACTTAAAACCCATTTATTTCAACAATTAACTGTAATTTATATCGTGTTGCTTCACAACGGAGTGGCCTGCTTTGTCTCTTGGGGCAGCTATCTTGGTCGCAGACTCTGAGCACCCGGTCGCCTGTGGCAGGGCAAATGTGAAACCTGCTCCTTTGTTCGCGCCACCTAGGTAGGTACCGGGACTGCGCTAGGGCAGAGGCGGATAGTTGACCCTTTGAGACCTAGCGTTGTTTTGCCACCACACCCTATTATATTGTAAATTCAACATCTTTTCTATAATTTCTATAATTTTATGTAAAGCGCATAGAGGCACTGTACAATATGCGCTATATAAATGTAACTTATTATTATTATTTAATAAGAAATTTGTATAATCTGTTATAAATTATGCGTTCTAGTATTTTGGATAAACAAGGAAGAAGAAAGATTGGACGGTACAGTAATTGTCAAAAAGGTAAGGATTTTCCTTTTTATAGATGGGTATAACTTTCTAGCTATTTTTAAAGGGTCGGGGAATACACCAGTTGATATGGATAAGTTAATAAATATATATATATATATATATATATGTATGTATGTATATATATATATATATATAATAAGGGTTTGGATATAAAATATGAGACTTGTTTTATGATTTTGTTGGAAAACCCGTCCATTCCTGGACTTTTATTATCTTTTTAACTGTGTATTTACTTTAAGAGTTCATCCTCAATAATTGGATAAAGAAAAATAGAATCCTTGATGGGCTTAGGTAAAAAAGAAGTGACTGAGTTGAATTAGCGTACTATTGATACTATTGGAAAGTTTAGTGCCATTGATAATAAAATATTAATTAAAAAGTTTAGAAATAGTTAAGGTTCAGTGATTTTGATTCCATTAAGCAGCATGTATGAAAGCATGACATTTTTAGTCTTCTTACCCAGAACAGTGTTTATTGTTTGCCATGTTTTGTAGATATCATACTTTAAATTGTTGAATTTTTCATTTTTATTAAAAACGTAATATGCATTTAACATATAAATAGGCATAGTATGTTGGCTTTTGTTTCTTGCATTTAAGTTTTTAATCTGTATAATATTTTTCAATAAAATGTGACTGTCTTTTTTTTTGGGTTAATTCTAGGATTGACTGTCCTTGTATTTTCTCTGTCCTTTCAATCTCATGCATCAATTTTTCTGCTTTTTCATACGTTCACTTTACATTTTCTTTAGTTGGACATTACACGTAGACAGCGTGTTTATTTGCGCCTGTTATAAATCAACTTATTATTATTATTATTAGTGATCCCGTAAAAGATGTTTGATACAGGCGATAATGTAATATAGCATAAAGTAATGTAACGTAACGTAACGCAATATAAAATAATGTAATGTAATATAATATAATATAATATAATATAATATAATATAATATAATATAATATAATATAATATAATATAATATAATATAATATAATATAATATAATATTTATTTATTGAGTATTCGGCATCCTATCATGTTTAATTATTGAAAAATTTATTGGGTCCAAAGTCCGCCTGAGCATCTGACATAATTTGCATGTTGATTTTTTTTAATTCTGTTATAATACTATGTGTATGACGATTATTAACATGTTGACTGCCGATCAGTCACTAATGCTGACTTACCTGAGACTCGCGTTCTTTCACATCTACAGATTCGAATCGAAGTTTTTGAAGTATTGAAGTGCTGTGATGCTGAATATTTCGAATAATGCGGCTTTCGTGTTCATTACAGTTCAGAATTATTTGTTGCAATTTGCAACAACATTCTTTCATATCTTCAATCACCGATGTGTCTTCCACTTTCTCAACAACTAGAGCGTCACAGAAACTCTGATAAACAAAATAAGAATCACGATTATTGAACACTGAGCATGAAGAAATTGTTTGTGAATTATTGTGAAGTTGCGTATTGTACAGTATGTAAACAGCATAAACGCACGCATATTACCTTTAATATACTATGGAATTTCTTCAGCCAGTTAGCTTGTTTCATTATGATTTCTTGAAGATCTTTAAATGATAGTTTGTAGTTCATTTTTTCTTCGGAGCCTCGTTTTTGTAAACTTGTAAACTTTTCCGCAAAATGGAGATTCCCATACCTATAAAATGGCAAGTTGTAGTACTTTCAGTAGTAAAACTATTCTATGTTCCATGAAGAAATTGTCAATCTCGTCTCTTATTTTTTATAGGAAAATTCTGTCTCTATTATAAAGCCTGAACAAACTATCAATATCACGACACACTTACCTTATGCATTTCAACATGTTCATTTGAAGCTGTGAATATATTGCAAAGTTGATTATCGGTTGTAAATAATCTGCTTCAAGAATATTGGTTATTAGTTGACAAATAGCGGAAATTTGCCATTTACATTGATTGAACCAAGTATAGAACCTATTTTTTCAGTAGAAACGGAGAGTTCTGATTATTACAATGATGAATTGCAAAATCGATTGTGTAGAAAGAAATCTGTGTAAAATTACATGTATTATTCAACTACTTAGGCCAAGTAATAATAATAATAACCATCTTGAACATCATCATCGTCACTATCATCATCATCATCATGATCCACAATTAATACCAAAATCATTGCGTCCAATGGGAGTTTGGTCAATTTATATGTACGTGCATATTTTGATTTTTTAATATTGCCGTCGTATTCATTTTCAATTAGTGGTTAATCAAGTTTATATAAATACTCAGATTAATGTATTTTTTTTTTCTCACCATCATAAATTCTTACATCTTTTGGCGTTTTTTTATTACTTTGCTTAACATCCAAGGACGGAATTAGTGAGATGGGCGGGCCGGTCCCGTCCCCAATCCAATCCGATCTTTGACTATAAGGCGCATTATACGAAGTCTCAATGAGCCAATTTGAGGTAGTGCTCGGAAAAAAAATAGAGTAAAAAAAAATATTGATCGCTCCAAACGCCTCATGATTTATTTTCGGCCGTTTAGAAAACACAGTTTTACAGTTTTAGCGGGCGGACTCCCTTGGGTAGTTTTGGTCCACTCCCTTTTGGACATTTCTGGATCCACTTCTGACCTCTAAAACTATATGTTCATAACAGAATATGGTATACATAAATTGTAGGCCTAGTTCTGTTCTGTTTAGAATACTTTAAAAATTAAATCTTATTCGCACACCTACTAAAACCGAAATAATGTACCACATTAAATGCCTCATCTGATCGTGTTTATTCAATACAGGCCTACATATTTAATGGTCCCCTTAAATAATAAACTGAAATATTTAATTGCTCATTTAAACAATTTATCAACGTCTAGAGAGACACTAACACACAATCGTTCATATATAAAATTTTACTCCAAGTATATTTTGATTTTCTGCAAGCAATAATTAATTTTTCTGAATAATACAGGAATTTTACTAATTATGTATAATAATTTGTAATTACTACAAATTTTCCTTTTGTTTTATTTATTTATTTATTAGATTAACACAATATAGAATTAACATGTAGACATACACACATATCATGAGTTTTATTTGATATATCTATCACTTTGTCAATGCAATTCTACTTCTTTTTTTTTCTGTTATATTAAAATTTATTTATATAATTATATTTATAACATTATCGCAAGACGGTTTAGAGTTTATCCCTATTATGTCATGATGTACATACAATACATACATACACTCATACTTACACAAATAGGCATACATACATACACACACATGCACGCACGCACACACACATGCATGCACACACACATGCATACATGCATGCATACATACATATGTATACATACACTATTACCTTGACATCATGTTCTCTACATCATGCGTATTTGTCATCAGGTGTCGCAGTTCTCCACTATTTAATATAAAATTATATCGGTCGTTATCTATACATTCCTCCTTTACAAGTTTAAGATCTGTGTAGCTTTTTTCTACATGTTCATATAATTTTCTTAGTTCCTGAAAAAAAGCAAATGTTAATCTTTACATTCGACTACTAATTCTTAAATTTGTTTACTATCACTTTCCATCTGCATTAGTAAGTTTTTAAATTAATATATCTTTCCATTTGACAGACAAAGATCCGGGATTTTCCATGACCTTCGCACAGATGGGGAAATCCTTGCAGTGGTGAATCCAGAAATTGGAAATAGAAGGTGACAAGAGAGGAACCTTCACAGATAGACACCTCATAAAACTCATAAAATGGTATTATTTGGAAGATTACCCTTGCAATATGGCTTCATTTATCCAACTAGTTGCAGTATCAGGACCACAATAAATTAGGAATTTCGACATTGGAACAGGGGGTCGTCTTTTACGCAAGACATACAAATATCAACCAAAAATTTCCAAAAACTCGGGGTTCGTCTTATACGCGACATCGGTGCAGAAGTAAAAATGAAGTTTTTTAATGGTTCTCTTTTTTTCCCTTCACAGTGGCAGTAAAATCAGTGGCGTTATACTAGGGCCTTGGCCTGTGCTTTTCTGAGACTATGGGCTCTTTTCCGGTTCCGGTCGCTAATCCCACTTTGGGGTTTAGATGTGTTTTTTTTTTTAAATGTTTACCACTATTGTAAATGTTTTTAACGACGAAAAATCATATTAGTAGCTGATCTAGTCTTATTAGTAGGAATTTAAAATCGCACCACCTGAGCCCCACCATAGTTGGGGCTGGGGTAAGAAAATTTATGATAATGGCATCTCTAGATGGCTGGAAATGACACTCACAGACTTCCAATTTGAACATCATGCATTCTTTTTTTATCTCTATTGTTTTTACAATTGACAAACCATGGGCCCTTAATCCGTCACTGTACCCTGTGGGTAGGGGCCCGCGCCCCTAGGAGTCGAGGGCCCTGAGGACCACGGCATGAAAGCGCATAGGCGTTTACGAAACTGAGTACATTCCACAACTTATGGATAACAGAAATTTGTGGAGAAGTCATAAAAAATTGTAACTTTGTTCATCATTAACCGGATGTGCACGATAAAGAAAGAGAGAGAGACAAGGAAGAAACTTCTGTGGTAGCGTATCGAGGGAATAGCACCTCCTCATCTCCATAAAAGTCTCAAATTCTCACACTTTTGTCTTACCTCAGCCTCAACCACGGTGGGCTGAGGTGGATGGATTGGTAGTTTTCAGGCATCTACAAAGTCTCAACTTCTTAAGATTTACTCATCTGAGTCCAAAAACCATGGTGGGCCTCATGTAAATTCAGGTGCTGTTTTAGGCATTTATACGAGTCTCAAATTCTCAAGCTTCCAAGGGGCCCCGACCCTTAGTATAAATGCTCGCAACCATATAGAATAATCCAAATTGATTTTTTTTCTCCGCCACCCCACTGATAGAGCTATGTTGGTATATTGAAAATATAGTTTTAAGGTTTCAATGGCGAAGACAAAAAATATAAATATTAAATGCTTTCGGTACACCTTGTAGACACTCCCTTTTTGTTTTTGTTTGTTTGTTGTTTTTTTTTTAATGAGAGTCTCGATTGAAGCAACTCAATCGAAAGGTCGATAGTCTCTAAACAAAAACAATTCGTTTTAGAAATATCTACGTGGTAGCGCAAGCATTTATTATTACATTAAATTGTCATAATAAAATGCTGAATAATATAGGACATACCAAGACAGACCAATAATACATACCTCGCCTGATTTCCCTTCGGGTGGTACACATGTGCCGTAAATATCGTCTGAAAATATACACTATTAAGTACAGTAATCTCATAATGTTAAACAAAAATACAGTACAGCATTAAATTTTGTTTGCATATCAATACACATTTGCAGTGTATGTTTTAAATAGGCATATTATATAAAACTGTAAATTCGTCATCTTTATGTGGCCAGTATTGAAAATACTCAACGGCTTTAATAATATATTGTGTAGTTTGCTCAATATTTGGAGTATATAATAATGGTCGACGTTTGTGCATATTATGGGGACCTCAACAGTATGCGTTTATCAAGTAAGTACCTGTATCTAAGACAGAATGCTAAATAAAGAACCCGGAAACTTCATTAAAATGCTTTGTTTTGATTTTCTGCTATTTTAGCATAAGTATAACTAGTCACACGCAATCTGGTTTCAAACTGAAACATGTGGTCTGTAACTGCTGATTTATGAAATAAAAAAATTATGATGTAAAAAATTGGTTTATTATTTAGAAACAAGTGGATTATTAGTCACACGCAGTTTATAAGCGTCAAAAGGGTGTCTAGACCGTTAAGAAATTGCAGAGGGATCCAATATCGTCTTTAGAAATTAACACCATTGACAAAATCTGTTAGGGCCCTATAAATCAGATCAGAAAGAAACTGAAGCAATATGATTTTATAGATATTGTAAATTTTGTACTATTCAGGGGCTATTTTAGGCATTTATACGATTCTCATATTCTCAAAATGTTCTCAGATCACCTGAGCCCCAAACATAGTGGATTTGATGGTTTTTAGAATTCAAAATATTTAAGTGCCATTTTCTGGTACCTATTTAATTAATTCGGTTTTTTTGACACTAAATTCGTCAAAAACTTTTTAAAAAAAAGGTAATTTAAGTTCCACTTTCGGGCATCCAGCGGTATAAAATACCGCCAACAACCACAGTGCTGCTGATGTTGTGTGGACTCTCATTTCATCAGCCTAAATATAGTTTCCAACACGAGAGATTTGAAATGCGTGACTACACAAGTTGGGTGGGTGGTGTCTCCCGGGTCCATGGGTGGAACTTCTGCGGAGGTTCGTGTTCCAGTCACCATAAGCAACAGTTGGTTGTAACAATAAACCTGCAAGACTGCTCGCGACTACTAGATTCTACAAGTGCGTGGTTGTCTGGGTTGTTTTGTTCGGAAAAGAGAAATTTTCTCTGTTAATTGATTCTCGAACGAAATAACGAAAGCTCTCTAATGACTCAAGCTACTGTATGACCGTTTTTATATTTTTAATAAAACCAAAGTACTTCTAATTTTCAAATACGTTTTCCCCTGAATTTGTGAAACTTCGTTATCGCGCATGTGCTAAATGCGTGACACTCACTTATAATTTCGCATGTGCTTCTCCAAAATGCGTGTTTCTTCCAAAATCACTTTGAAACGCTGAACCGTCAAGCACGATGCGAGACGGTTGGTAACTATGGCATAGATAACTGCAGAGCCCTAGGTAAAATTGGTAAAAATGCACCTGATCGGACCTAGAGAGTGACAGAGCTTTAGTGTTGTCTACTCAGGCGAAACTCTTAATGATCATGCATTCTGAGATTGTTTTAAACAGATACGGCATTAACGCCCAGAAATATGTAAAAAATATATTTTATTTAAAAGATTCAAGAATATTGAGAACGAACTATGGTCAAGTCATATATATGTTATCGTTTAAGGTCTATTATGCATTTCATGAGTCTATGATATGGTATAATATTGACAACAATAGAACATGTGTAGGTGGAATTTTGCCAAACCTGTCGTGAAAACGTACTGAATACTAGATCAATGCGTATGAAAACACTTGCAAAATAGAACCCGCCGTTTACTTGGGCTCGAATTCAACCCTGGCCATCAGGTGCAAGCTCAGTGGTCTACAGGTATGATACCAGGCTATTTATCTGGAGAACGTGGGTTCGAGTCCCACCGGAGAACAACTTGCAAATATTGTTTGCACGCACTGAGTAATTAATTTTCCTGACGCAAATCCAGGTATCTATTTCATCACAATAATAACAGTTACCATTCAATAATAGAACAGTCATCGACCTACTTGCAGTGAAATGAATCTAAAATGTGTTCATGAAGTTATGATCCCCTGACTGTTAAATGTTTAAAAACGTACACAACAATAGTTGTACTAACTATAAAAAAAAAAAAACCAAACAGATACGTGCCTGCCAATATTTTATTTTATTATCTAATAATATAATTTCAATAAGTAGTTTAGTGCATCGTACCGTACGAAGATGATAACAATTACCTCAACAATAGAATAATCATCGACCTACTTGCAGTGAACTGAATCTAACATGTATTTATGAAGTTATGATGACCTGACGTGATTCAAAATCATACACAATAATAGTTGAACTAACTTCAAAATACCACAAGCACAAACATGCGTGACGACATTGTATTGATTTAGAAATGTGATTTCAAAATGTATATTAGTGCATCGTATACTTAAGGGCTTGTTTGTTGCTTTTTTTTTTTTTAACTTGCAGCGTTTGGGAAATAGGTGTAATAGGTAAATTGTAATGAATATAATTAATAGCTCTGAAACCTAATATTACTGAAGGGTCCTTTTAAAGGTTAAATAGGATTTTTTTAAAGTTATATTTTTAGATCATTAGACCTATTGAACGAGCCCTCCAATAGCCCTGGGCCCCAGTGCTGTACACTGACTGCACTGTTTATACCTACGCCACTGGACCTGAGTATTATTAGTAGTTAATTAACGTTATGTACTGTATCATGCGCTATAGGAGTGGAAGACCATAATGTATTGGAAATGTCCCTCTCTTGTAGGGCCTGCAGCACTATCCGTGTAAAAATGTAAGGTATAGAATAGTGTGGATTTAAACATTAACCTAATGCTAATGGTTCAAAATAAGTGTCAAGGAAAGTAAGTATGATTGTTAGAAAAATGGTCAACGTCTTATTTTTATTTCCCACCCTGACCTTCGCCTGGGCGAACTTGGCGAAGGTCAGGATCCGCGGCTGCGAATTCTGTATTTTTTGTGTAACTATTGAGATTGAGGACATACATACCGTAGTAATCGACCAGTTTTGGTACTGGGGACATCAGATTTTGGTATGTTCCTACTGGTAGTACAGGTGAGCTAGAGTATAAATATAGTATATCTATAAATATAGTATATCTATTTTCTGAAACCAATATAAATTCAAAAAGCATATTACCTAAATAAACTGGTATCTTAGGATATTAGTCCTATGAGTGCAAAGAATATATGCTGACTCAATATCGTCACATGGACTTACATTGGAGCGACCTCACTTCCTGCACTGTTGGTAGTGTTTTCTTCACCTTCTGAAATCCATTAAAAATCTTATTAAGGATCTTTGCCGATTAAATCATACTTTTGTATTATATTAAGTGCTCATTTAACAATTATGTACCACGTAGTACCATCCAAGGGCAGATGCTGAGATGTCCGAAAGGGGGAGTAGCGATCGAAAGACAACACTACACTAGGGAGATCGGGAATGTTTGGTTTTCTAGACGCCTGGAAATAGCCTCTGATTCGTTTGGAGCGATTAATAATTTCTTTTTCTTTCTTTCTCTTTTTCTCCGCCCCCCACCCCCACCAACTCCGCACCTGCGATTTGTGAATGTTTAGAATTGCATAAACTATTATTGATGCTGGGAGCCTAGCCCAGGCAAAATTATACTCGCTAGTAGACCCACTTCAGAAGCTTCGGCCCCCCTTCCTGGTAGATTCTATTGTGCGCTACCATTATAGTTAGATAGATACATAGCCTATGATGCCTTTTTGATAATGAAATTGGTCCTATATTAAAATTGCTTAAAATATTTAGAAAAAGATCACATATATTTATATAGGTCTCTTACCGTTATTCATAGTATTCTCTTTACCGGATATTTTTCTTAAAGTCTCGTCTGCATTATTATCTAGTGCATCGAGACTTTCGAAGCGATTAACAATGTAAGCGACATGCCCACCTTCAATAACCCCAGGTTCGTTTAATTCTGCTGCATTTTCAGCAGTCTGCTTTGTAGAGTTTTCCAAATCATCATCTTTTTGTTGGATACTTTCATTACTCTTTTTTTCATCGACTATTGGAACTTCCGCATAATCCTCCTCCTCCTGCTTGATAACATAGTATACTGCATCATCCTCGTTTATGCTGGTGTATTCTTCTTCTTTTTCGTAATCGCATGCCTCTTGTTTATCAGTTTCCGCGGAGCTCTGAAAACATGTTGGTTTCTTAACCGCATTTATCGTAATTTCAAATGATTTACTTATAACCTTTGATGTAGCATCAAAACATGCTGTTTCGATAAATGTTTCTTCGACGTGCACCTCGTTTTGAACTGGTACATCATCTGGTTTCTGGTCTTCTAGCCGTGTTTGCTGTTTCATTATTTTGTGATCTTCAACACTTTCCACGGTAATCACTCCACTTTGAGTATTTCCTTTGATCCAGGAGGTGTTTTCGCGACACACTAAAAAAAACAAGAGAAGGTAGCTGAGCTTCAGCTTGTATGAATTTACATTAAAATTAAGAGGGGTTTAAGTACTTAGGAATGCTATCTACCTCATTTTTGTACCTTGTGTAGGAATATTTATGTCAATGAAACGGGTTGTTTAGGCTTAGATTTATGCAGCAACCACACACAAAAATATTAGGCTGACAGGGTATTGAAAATTAGAATATATTATTTATCATTTTAATGCTATTTTCAGTTACTTCAGTCATTAAATAACACCTCAACCTGACCGGCGTACGCGACAACCAGCTTGTTGGTGTTTGTACGTGATGATACAGATACAGTATTTAGGCCTAATTATAATTCCTAATTGGTAATCATGGTAATATATTTGATGAGAAATTAAGAAAAAAAATATTCAACTGATGTAGGTCTACAATACTGATGACTATCAAGGTCATATTTCAGTATAAAAGCCATATAAAACCCACCTTTTATCTGCCACTCAGACATTAGACTTTTAATGCAGGCAACTATATCGTCAATTTCACATCGTCTGTGTCTCTCCATTTGCCAACATTTGAACATCATTGGTTTCATCAACTCAGGAAAGTCTTTAGGTATTTCGAGCAAAATTCCCTGTTTCACCTTGGTTTCAATATCAGAAATCAAGTGGTCCGACCACGGCTGTTGACACGTCCACAGCTCCCAGAAAACGACGCATAATGAGTAAATATCTGATTTTTGAGAAACCACCCGATCGTCCGTAATGACCTCGGGGGCTGCCCATGATTTAGTACACCCGCCGAGTCTAGAGACTACTGATTCTGTACTGGTGAGTTCTTTTGAGATGCCGAAGTCGCATATTTTCAGACGATTTAACGATTCTTCACCTTTTTCATGAATAATATCATCACTTAGAAGAACGTTAGGTGATTTTATATCTTTGTGGGTAATACGACGCGCATGCAGGTACTGAATGCCAATAGCAATATCAAGGCACCAGTGGGTAAACTGTCTTCGTGGAAGCCTTGCTCCAACTTTCTCTGTGCGTTTAGATGCCAAGAAGTTCAAAAGATCGCCCCCTGAAGCATATTCGATGACAATCCCACTGGAAAATGGAGGGTTTACAATCCCGTAGAATTTAATGATGTTTGGGTGATCAAGTTTTCTAAGAATATTGACCTCTTTATCGTGAAGTTGCTTATTGTAGATCTTAATTGCAACTCGCCGATTATTTTGTGATGTCCACAATGCCTTGTGAATCACTGTTCCAGAACCAGCGCATCCAATTTCGTGTACATCTGTAAAATCCCCGAACGGTATCGTGTATGACTTGTGTGAATCCATAGTACCAAATGGAGGAGTTTTGGTATGTATGCCTACTTGTATATCACACGTGCATTGCAGTTTTTCGAGGTCAGGCGGAAATCCGGTACTGTACGTAAAAGGCCGATGACGAAGAAGTTGTGTAGGCCTACGTCACTATCATAGGCACAGTAGATTGGTTGTCGTTGAAATGGAAATTTTTATGTGTTAAGCTGTCGAATATAAAATAGAGCATATAGATAGAGATAAATATTATTATTTTTTTTATTTATTCTGCATGCACTACCCTATTACCCTGATAGTAAATAATAACAGCAGTGCTCAAATAGAGACATATTGTTGTAATCGTATCAAGCATCTATAGCTCATCAACAAAAGCTCCTTTATTTGAGTTGTATTAAAAAAGTATCTGGTGAGATTCGAACCTGCAACCCCACGCTGTCAAGAGCAGTATCATACCCATTCGACCACAGAGACATATAGGATATAGGCCTATGTGCAGTTTTCTCTTGTGCTGCTGCTACAGGCGGATGAGGGACGATTGAGTCCATTTTCAAACGATTGGCCTAAGAGTAGGGACGTTCGTAGGCCTAGGCTCCCTCTATGCCTGGGCTAGGTCGGACCAGCAGGTCTTTTCAGTAGTCTGGGGCCTAGTCCTAGATTGTGCGTCCAGCAACCCGCAGCAGTCCGTCTAGGCCTATGCCTCATTTAACGTGAAGTTAAGCCTATGCAGAATCTGTTGTAAGACCCTCGCCCAGGCTGCTGAAGAATCTGCACTGAATAGGCACATAATACATAACATTTATACAGTACAAATGATACACGTTGGAAAGTTGATATATTTACTTAAATTACATATATTAACATTCAGTTCCCTTTCCCTTTTTCCGGAATATAGCCGGCAATATTATTTCAAAGCACTCAAAACTAAAAAAAAAAAATCTTCATTTCAGCAGTCATGTTGTAAAAGTTGTAATTTTAATTTATTAGGCCCGTTTTCTCTTCCAGTAAGATAATTTGTCCATAGGATTAAGATTAGAAAATCTATAGACGTAGTACAGGGGTGGTGCCAGGATTTGCCCGGGGACCGAGGTCCCCGACGAGGGGACCGATTGCGTCGAAAGTGTTCCATGGGGCTCCCCCTACCACACAGGAGGAAAAATAAAAATTTTTGGTTTGAAAGACTTACTTAGTCGATTTCGGTGTCAACTAATATGTAGAAAATACAATACATTTTTTTTTCTCCGACGAATTGTGTTTTTTCTCCCCGACAGGGGGTGGGAGAGAATATTCAGACCTCCCCGATGGAGGCCTTTCCCCCACCCGCTACCATGAAAGAATTAGTTGTACGGATTGTGTTTTGCTGTGCTGTGAGACAGGGCCCACACTTTGTCGAGGAAATTAATTAATACAAAACATAGCTGAAGTTATGCATGACGTCAACATACAAAGCCACGCCCCCTCGGCTGAATCCGTTGTATTTAGCAACTACCGATGATGGCGTCCATAGAGCAATTTTCCTCCATTCTAGAGGCGGCGCTATACAGTTCATCAAGGAGAGCCATGATAGAAAGAGTTGCGATATTGAGAATTTAGAAGCATTTTGTGTCAAACGCGATGACGTTCTGTGTCTAACGTTATGTGCGTTCCTGTGTATAATATTGTATAAATACAGTTAGCGGCCTCATGTATAGTTTAATTCCATTTAATCTTTTTAGCAGTCGAATTCCATGTAACTATGATTGTTTTAATGATTTCACTACGTTATATCCAATTTCATATAAATACTGTACTGTAATAATTTACTCTTTTTAAGCAGTTCTTTAATCCTCGCCGATAGACCGAGAGAGCCCCCTCGATGGCAAGCATTCTTATTAGGCAATCCTGCCATATAGACCCTTAAGTAGCTCCTTTTATTTTTGCAAATAAATGATAGGTGACGACGAGCAAAAATTTATTAAATATATAATTATATCAAAATGTAATTAAAATCTGTATATGGGTATATATAGATTGTTGCTCTTATGTTAATAATTTGATCATTATTATTTATAAATATTGAAATAATGTAGGTCAGTTAACCGCAATATAAACTGTGCTTTTCTGTAAATGTTATAAATTTTAAGTGTTAAATGATATACAGGATCTCTGATATATTAAACTTTTGTAGTTGAGTAACGTACATTTTATTCCGAGAAAAGTCTCGCCTCTGTTTTAATATTGTATTATGTCTGTACAGTACGTATGTTACTTAATTATGAACACACTGCAAGAACGTGTCCGCTGTTTAAAAAGCGTGGTTTCCAAAATAAAGTTATAATTATATATTAGTATGCAATAGAAACAGCAAATTATTTTTAAGATTATAAAACATCACCTTTATTTTCATTGCCATTTGTATTTATACAGGCTGTACAAACATTGAAATTAAGAACAGCAATGTTTAATATTTGTTTAGCGAACAACTTTTAAAGATCGTCAGAAAAGGGCGAAAAAAAACAACTTTTTTCTAGGCTAATGAGAAAATAAAAATGAAATTTTAATGAAGAACTTAAACAGTGTAATAATGCAATTGATAAATGCTTTAAATTTCTGGATATATTAAATGTATTTTTGTTGCTCTTAAATTCGTCGTTATACTACTTTCTGTTCGGAAGTTTGGCTTAGCTGTATTGTACATGAGCTTATACAGACCAGATACGGTCACAAAGCAAGACCTTAGGCTTGTCTCTTATACACATCT
>NW_022695194.1:547564-549744 GCF_011630105.1 Anneissia japonica | reverse complement strand
ACCCATAAAACAGCAAACGGCCACATAATGCAAAATGGAGACATAGAAATATTTATTTGCGAAATTTTCGGCAACTCCTGTTACCTTCGTCAGCGCTTGAGTATCTACATAGATACTCAAGCGCTGACGAAGGTAACAGAAGTGTGTGTACCACGTTACTTTAGCAAACCAAAGAGCAGAATGTCGCAACTCTTTATATATATGGCTCTGCATCTTGGTAGTCTCTTCTTCATTTTGATTATTAAATATTTTCATTGGGGCCATTTTTACCTGCCTGTCATTTGAGGCCATTTTCACCCGGGTAATTTTTACTGGGAACATTTTTACCGAGGCCATTTTTACCGTGCACCGTACTGTTGTACTGGTGAGTTTCAACTCTCCCCTTCAACAGAAATGCCACCTGTCCCTCAATCAAAAATAAAGAAAAAGTAAATGCAATACATTTTTACTATTAAAGTTAATAATATATAGTAATAGCCTACGAATGTTATAAAAATTTAAAATAAATTAAAAAAATAAAAAAAAATTTTCATTGGAGTGGGTAGCCCAATGGAAATAAGCTGGAATGATATTTACCGGCTTTTTTTTTTTTTTTTTTTTTCCAAGGAAGACTTCCGTACGTTTTAATTCATGTTTTTCTATTGTAATGTTTATATGTGTTCAGTGCTTCAAAAAATTCAAATCAAATCCTAGTTGTGGTCAAGCGCTTAAAACTTACTAACACACTCAAAAGCTGAATTTCATACATCTAATACAAAAAAGAGTCAAATACGACGACTACGTAGCACTGAGAAATTGTCAATGAATAGGCATGGGAAGAACAGCAGCGACGGGAATGGTATGTTTTTCAATTCAAACAGCGTTGGAGGGGGAAAATAATAATAATAATAATAATAATAATAATAATAATAATAATAATAATAAACAATATTAGTAAAAATGAGAAGATATCTAATAAATAAGCGTATGATACGGTACTGTAATAATTGGCAACTGAAATTATTGTATATTATTATGTTCATTTCAGATGTGTATTCTTTGATTTATTTTAAACAAAAACTGAAAAAGTTAAACGTTTAAATTCAAACACTACTCGTGTAAGTAAAATGTCGGAGCTTCCGAGAACAGTGGAAAAGGGAAGTTTAACCTTTATTATACACTTGACAGGTTCCTCTAGCATCAGGATATATGTACGACGAGGTTGTTTACACATTAAAAATCATTAAACCAAATTCCTTCAAAATTAGCACTTACTAAGTTCGTTTGTAAATTCACCCTCTTCTTCACAATGAAGATTGTGATAGTTCTTATTTTCGTTGCGATTGCTAGAAAGTACCGTAGTATTTTGTTCAATTTGAAACATCGGTACTGTTTTCACGTTAACACAAACTTAAATTTCTAAAACAAGATTTGGAAAAAAAAAACAAAAAAAAAAGGTTTAAAGTGGACTACTTCGAAACACCGTAAATTTAACTATCAAGATATCGAAATTTTGAATATTTTTTTTTAGATATCTTTAAAGATAATCATTAAATAATTAGATGAATGACCCATTGAACATTCCATTTCCTATAGTCAAGCAGATACCACCAGCTAATCCTCTCCCGAGAGTTTGGTGGTGCTATGCGGTGGACATACAGTACCTGTTGTCAGGTGTAGGAAACACCTTGTCAACATCAAATGATGTAGTACCGGACACAGGAAATAGGGAATGGACAGTGACCTTGGGTATTGCCTGGGGCTAAATGACAAATGATACGGTAATTGAATATTTGAATGAGTAGGGTGGAGCCAGATCCCCCTACATATACATAGAATATGGTATTCAAGGAAGAAGAAAGAAGGGGGAAAGACACAGCAGAGAAGAAGGGACACTGAGATCCCGATTGGAGTCCAGCACACAGAATTAGTTCTAAAGTCGAATAGGATAAATGTGAATTTTCTTCAGCAAGCTGTTAACTGGTAGCCTTCCTGAATTTAAAAGGATCAAAAGAACAGTTTGATTTGCTACACCAAATACCAAGTGTAATCCACCTTTAGATTATAAATTAATCACTAACAAGTGTAATAGAAAGGCTTCTGTTGTTTTATTTGTGACAATATTAACATCTACCGATGAGCCTGCACGTAACTGGAACCCGAGCCCCCACGATGAGTTAAGTGACTATTCGTTTACTTAT
>NW_022695194.1:542444-545679 GCF_011630105.1 Anneissia japonica | reverse complement strand
GTGTGGTTTACTATTTCAAGTCCCTAAATTAAGCCTAATAATTTAGATTGAGGGAATGTACTGTAAAATTATTACGAACACACTTTAACTTGAAATGTGTTCGTAAGAAATTACCATTAAAACAGCAATTTCTAAACGTTTTCTTCAGAAGCATTTATGCTACAACACAGCATGTCATTGGCGTTTTAATGGTAGTCCCAGAGCTATTGCCATTTTTGAATTCATGAGTCTATCTAAATCCAGGTGTAAACTGTCGCCTAGATAATGTAAAAGTCACGAAAAACAAATGAGGGCTGACTCCATGGCGGAAATCTGTATACAAATGTTGATATATGATTCAATTGTATTAACCAAAAAGGAAAATTTTATTGATTTCTTTGACTAGCCTATTTTATAGAGCTTTTAAAAATTAGCGCTTTTTATTTTACTGTTTCAGTTCATCGGAGCGATAACGTTTGAAATTTGAGGATGTATAAAGCTGTTCTATTATTTTAATGGAATTAGCGACACCGCTGTAGGCACACGCTGGTTTCCCTATGAATTTACATACAGAGGCCTTGGAGGAGGGAGGGGCAATTCACTGGGAGGGAGGTGGGAAAATTCCTAGTAACAAATTTATTAATTAATAATTGTTTGTTTAGGTGCATCACCAGCCCGTTCCAAGCGTGGCGTAGTACAGTTCGCCAGAATGATAAGATGTATGACAGATAAAATGCCTCTCCTGGACGCGATTTTTTTCCCCGTACGAAACATTTGTATGAAACTTCACTCGGGCCATCTCGGATTGACTCGAGTGAGTACGATACGAGGAACAAGAGCAGACACTTCGCAATGTCGTGACGCTCGAGTTTTACTGTTATTGCTCTTTCTATGTTTACCTACGTTAGGCCTATGAAATTTCACGGACTTATGTGAAGTACGTCACTGTGTAACTAACTGTGACCTTCTTGGATGTTATTAAATGTTAGTATATTATCTACAACAACAACAGCTAGTACCTCCTGTTATAAAGTGTAGATAGGTACAGTTATACCAAAGGCTAGAGAGAAAGAGGATAAACTATAGGCCTAACTACAGGCTGAGGTCTTACCTAGGCCCCTCCTTAAACATAGGCCTAGGGTCATAGGCTGACACAACAGTCACGCTTCACATACTGACATGGACTGAAATTTTGAGGGAAAAAATTGAAGCATGAAATGAAAAATAGAGCGCATAAGAGAAATATTAAATAAATAATATACCATTCCGGCGTTATTGAACTTGTCCAAACTATCATTGTAATGTAATTAATGTTAAATAATAATAATAATAATAATAATAATTTCAGCATTAATTACCTTTGATACTGTACTATTTACTAGGCCTATAAATAATAATCGCACAAGGGGAATATCTTTTGTGTTATTTCCCCTTAACGTCGTTTTTTTAATTGTCCTCTAATTCCTCCATTGTCTAAGTTCCCCTTAAGTTACAGGTAATAATAATTAATTAATAATAATAATAATCATTTCAGCACCTTGGCCTACTTGTAATGAAGAACCTACAGATACTATTTCAAGGCCTATAAATAATAAACTAGCCAAAGGGGAATATCTTTTGTGTTATTTCCCCTTTGTTTAAGTTCCCCTTAACGTACAGGTAATAATAATAATAATAATAATTATTATTATTATCATTTCGGCATTACATGTAATTAACTTGGTCTAGCCTTGTAATCAAGAACCTGCCGATTACTATGCCTAATATTAATAACTAGCTCATTTTTACATTCATTTGGTGCTCTGCCATTTTGGCAGGTCTTATGGCATCTAGTTTTAGAGCTGCCTATTCTGAGCTCTTCTCTTAATTTGAAAATAACTGTCATTCTGTTTCATTTGATCAGTGATGAAGAAAAACGGGCTTTTCCTTACTCTTTGTGCTTTTCCCAGAAAGCGTTTTTAGTAGGCTTACTTGTAGGCCTAGGTAATTATGCAAAACCCAGGCCTAACTAAAAAATTAAAATTGTCATAATATGTAACTCAAGTTAAAAAACATTTTTCATTACTCGTGCAGATTAATCAAATATTACATGTCATTTTAAGCGACCCATTGGTATTAACATGGTAACATCAATGTATTTTTTAAAATCAGACAGCGACGTTCTCTCAGAAGTTGTTCTGTAGACGTTTATCTGTTGATAACCTTTTGACCTCCTGAATTCTGCAATGAGATTTTCGGGTCGATTCAGCCGAGACGGCCCGAGTGGAGTTTCATGTAAATGTTTCGTACGGGAAAAAAAATCGCCTCCTGGACTACAATAATTATGGCTGCCATTGCGGGCTTTGGTCTGGTGGAACAGTGGTTGATGAAACAGACAGGTAAGGTTTGATTCACGGGTTTGATCTCATTCTGTTATCGTCAAGTTAAATTCATCCTTCCTTTCCAATTTATGAAGCATTATCACGCTTAATAATTACTCATTTTATATGGCACCTGTAGCACAATTGAGCGGCTGGTACAATTTACCACTGAAAAAAGGAAATTAATTTGTTAATTTTTATTTTGATTTAATGATATATGAATTTTGCACAATTTACTATTTAGATTTTAGATACACTTTTGGGCGGTCTTCGGCTTATATTTAGAATTTTGTTGTTGTAAAGCGATTTAAATCTCCCGCATAGGCCTATGTAAGTCATATTTAGTGGACTTTGTTTAGGCCTTAGTTATTATTGTTCAAACCAATATTATTGTTATCATCAGCATTATTATTAAATCATCATCATAATCATCATCATCTTATTCATCATCATCATCATCATCATCATCATCAATGAAAATACAATCATTCACATTAACAACATTCAAAAATAATAATTAATAGGCCTATTATTATTAGATTTGTTATTATTATATATGAGAAAAACGAACGTTCAGTGTATAAAATGTTATTATTGTGTAGATGTTGTCGCGATCACGACAATTGCTACCATAGAGTCATGACCAGCGGAAAGTGTCACAACAAATATCAAGTCTACTATGGGCTTTATAGATATACGACTAAAATGTGCGACACGAAAAGCGCTTCGATTTCATGTGGTAGGTGGCACTGTAATTCATTATATTTTATTTTTTTCATCATATCTAATTGGAGGAGCTTGGTGAATCTGTTTAAAGATGATAATAAAAATGGTCCAGATCTATACCAAAAATACTTCCATGTCAAAAAAAAAAAAAAACAAAAAAAAAAAAAAAA
>NW_022695194.1:540153-542257 GCF_011630105.1 Anneissia japonica | reverse complement strand
TAAGAGATACTACAAAAACTGGAAATACTGTTAGGACAGAAAATAACATATAGGCCTACTTATGGTTTATTACTTTGCTTTGATATGATTAAAATTGCGCTTCCCTTAAACTTCGATTAATAGGAATTATATCTAACCCAATATTTAAATTTCCGTTTAATAGGTGGATTTATATTGAATAAAGCATTTGGAATTCTTGGACATTGAATTACATAATATTAGCTTCTAGGAAATCTTTTACATTAGGCATTCTTAAAAATATGTTTTTCTACTAATGACCTTTTTAGTGTTTATTTATCTTAAATTAGACCGTCATTAGAATACAAACTGGGTCAATTTTCCAAAAATATGACTGATAAATTGGGTGGGGTTTTGAAAGGGGTGCTGAAATCAAAGCTGATGTATGCCACCCTAAAAAATGACCGGAAAGCCTCCAAATTCAATATGGCCGCCAAAATGGCCATTAATGATTTTGATATTTGCCATAACTTTGACAATATTCCAAATAGAACAACAGTTTTTTTAGTCATTCTATGATTTTAGGTGCCTGGGCACATAGTGGCACCATCAAAAGTCAATTTCAGACATCGGTTGCAGAAATAATGACCAAAATGACCAACCAAATTTTAATATTGACCGTTCGCTCCCTTAATATTCCATAGAACAATGGTGTTCTTTAGTCTGGAATTTCAGATGTTATTGTTAGGAGCATACAGTTGTATACCATAAAAGTTAAAATTAATCCACCTCAGAGAATCCAAGATGGATTGTCTGACATCGTGACCAGAACGTGCCACTATGTGTGAATGCGCTATTCAGCACCAGTCATCTGACCTACCCTGACCAGAATATACTGCTGTCTGAATGCGATGTTCAGCACTGATCGTCTGACCGACCTTGACCAGAATGTGCCGCTTTGTGTGAATGCGATGTTAGCACCAAATCTCTGACCTATCGTGACCAAAATGTACCACTATATGTGAATACGATGTTCACCACCAATCGCCTGACCTACCGTGACCAGAATGTGCCGCTATGCACCAATCGTCTGACTTTCCGTGATGAGAATGGGCCCCTATGTATAAATGATGTCAATATAGGGACGTAACCACGAGAATTGGAGTGGTCAGGTTGCAAGGGAAGCGAGCACTGAGGCTGCGGCCAGGTGGCCGCCAAGGGCCCCCGGTCGGGGTTCAGGGGCGTGTGCACATTAATAAAAAAAAAAAATGCTAGCTTTTCTATTGTATACAAACATTTCAATGATGTTCTGTAGTAGTAATATAATACATAGTTAATAAGAATATAAAATATGTTTATGAACTAACATCAGGGCTATGAAGAAGCAAAGCAAAAAGGAAAAAAAAAAAGAATTCAAAACAGGCAGGTTTATTCCAGAGATAGCTTGTAACAGGATTGTTGTTTTAGTAATTTCCTTTTGACATTGACAAAAATCTTAAGATTATACCTATGAACGAAAATTAATATTGTTATGGTACACCTTCAATCAATACATGCAGGCGCGGATCTGGCCCTTTGCATCGTAATGGCGAAGGTCAGGGTGAGAGATAAAATAATATCTGAAAATAATTAAAGTGATTGCAGTGCCCGGTTGTCTGCAATACATTTTTGCATTGTCTAACTATTAATTAGAAGAGACTGTAATTAAATCGGCTTCGCAATGTACTGTTGAGTACATTAAAGAGATATAGTGATTTAAGGTCAAACAGTCTACACCGGGTATTTCAAAAACCGGTCAGATGATCTGAATGAAAATTAAGGGAATGTTTAATCAAGTTACAAGGAAGAAATTTTTATGTGTTAGTGACGATTCAATGAAGGGTGTAAATTTGAGGGTTTTAAATTTTTGAGGACCCAGACCTAAAAGAAAAAAAAAAAAAACCCAATGGGAAATATTCTGTAATACTTTGTAAAGGTCTTGTAAAAAATGATTAAATTTTTGTGATGATCCGCAATATGGTGTAAATCAGAGGACCAGTTAAAGGAAAACATCCCAGATCATATATTTCCAAAACGGATCAACTGATTGGAATGAAACATTCGGAAACGTTAAACCAAGTTACCGTAGGACGAAATTATTATGTGC
>NW_022695194.1:526715-540104 GCF_011630105.1 Anneissia japonica | reverse complement strand
TTTTAGCAAACTTACACTGTTAAACAAATTATAATTCTTTAATATAAAAAATTATTACAGTACAGAAAAATAATAAATTGCAAAGAATGAGGTCAAAAATCAATTTACAATAATGGTGTCATCATTATGTTGGCAATTTAAGAAAAAAAATGTTTCCGCTGCGAGTGGGATTCGAACCCATGAAGGCAGAGCCCTTGGATCTTAAGTCCAACACCTTAACCACTCGGTCATCGCAGCAAATATCGCAACTTTTACTCCATTGCGGGAGGGGGAGGACGTAGCGTGCATTTGATTTCGGTGCACTCACACGTATTGTTGTTACATTTGACCAGCATTCTTCTCGAATTCGCAATCCTTGAATTACGAACCCAATGCGTTACCCGCTCAGCCAAATTGCTCCCCAGTGGTATAAGCACATTATAACATCTTAAATCAGAAAAAATTGACATTGTGATTTTTGATTTCGTATTACGTAACATTAATGCGTCAAGGTCACAATCAAGGTCACAATCAACGAAAAACTATTTGAAAAAGGGCATAAGCAAATTAGGAGAAATACAATGTTTTCTGTACTGTCACTGTAAAAACAATAAGAATACACTAAGAACAAAAACAATAGCTTACAAAAATAATAATGGTCTGCTGCTGCGGAAAAAGTCAATAACAATAATAACAATAAACAATAACAATAATAACAATAGCTGAGCGCTATGAAAAAAAAAATATAAAAAATGATTAAGAATAATAAATAATGATAATAACTACTAGGCCTATGCTTATTTTTTGTAAAACAGAACATAGGCCAAGCTTTTACTTCTTGCCATGAGAACTGACTTTGAAATCATAATAAAGTAAAAAATAAATTGTGATAAAAAATGATAATGAAGTAAAATAATATTATGAAGTTGAAAAAATGAATAATACAAAATAATTTTAAAAGTAAATGTTATAAAGAGAAAAATTATTATAGCATATATACAATTTACATTAATAATGGATAAAATTTACAATACAAAAAAAAAATATCGCACATTCAGACTAGTTTGATTTAAAAATAAACAAAAAAAAATTAGCAAACTTACACTGTTAAACAGATTATAATTCTTTAATATAAAAAATTATTACAGTACAGAAAAATAATAAATTGCAAAGAATGAGGTCAAAAATCAATTTACAATAATGGTGTCGTCATTATGTTGGCAATTTAAGAAAAAAAAATGTTTCCGCTGCGAGTGGGATTCGAACCCACGAAGGCAGAGCCCTTGGATCTTAAGTCCAACACCTTTACCACTCGGTCATCGCAGCAAATATCGCAACTTTTACTCCATTGCGGGAGGGGGAGGACGTGGCGTGCATTTGATTTCGGTGCACTCACACGTATTGTTTTTACATTTGACCAACGTTCTTCTCGAATTCGCAATCCTTGAATTACGAACCCAATGCGTTACCCGCTCAGCCAAATTGCTCCCCAGTGGTATAAGCACATTATAACATCTTAAATCAGAAAAACTTGACATTGTGATATTTGATTGCTGGATTTCGTATTACGTAACATTATTGCGTCAAGGTCACAATCAACGAAAAACTATTTGAAAAAAGGGCATAAGCAATCACAATAATTCATTATTAGACCTATAGTTGTTTTTTTGAATTGTACTCCACAAATCTCAGCCGATACCTCGCACAACTCGTTAACGTCTCGTATCTATTGTCGTGACGTCATGGCTCGCTGGCTTACACTTGTGATTTCTCGCACTTGTGATCAAATAACACGCTGGCTCGCACATTGGCAACTCTCTTTGGCAGTCAACTCGCCCCTAGAAAACCCGCCCTTGGAAACTTGCCCCATAAAAAAATGTACACTTCCTAGACCATGCAGTCTTCAAAATGAAAATTGTAACCTTTGGTAATCAACTACATTTTCCACATACATAGAAAATTTTGAAACTTTATTAAAAAAAACCTAAACCATAATTCACCACTATAGACACTTTTTGACAAAAATGAAAAAGTACGACTTCGTTACTCAATGAGAAGTGTTCTAATATAGACAATGGGTCGTGTCTCATATTATTTGTTATATTTTTACTATTCATTATTTTCACTTGACTCGCATAAATAATTTTGTTAGAAGAACATTTATATGCAGTTGTACTTCGCAGCACTTCATTTGCAATTTGCAATTTCTAGTTGTATTATTATTAGGCCTATTCGAGTTTTCTAGAAGGATGGGTTTAGCTCCGCGAGTGGGCGCTATAACAGATTTTTACCTCCGCCAACGAATACAGATACAGATACAGATATTGTCATAAAAAAAATCTTTCCTTATTGCAAATCTACTCCAGTATAAAAATAAATATAAATATATTGGAAAGCACATACGGTATCACAAAAACACATTCTACTTACAACATACATTATCTTAGTTTCTTCTTATTAAATTCAATAATTATTGCTGACGGCAGAAAAATTCCTAAACCTTCCGGTTTTACTATTCGGCATTCTAATTCGTCCGTATTTATTAACCATTATAAGGTCACAAGCAACGAAAAAAATAATTTTCTTGTTTTAATCACAAACTTGTCAAACCTGGTTACAATGTTCCATGACCAAAGATCTCATTACCTCCGCCAACGAAGTTGGCGGGAGAAAGTTTTTGCCCCTGTTTATTTAATTATTTATTTATTTTTATATCTATTTGTTTGTCGGTTTGTTATGAACCGCGTACAGCCCATTGTTTCATAAGAAATTCGTCAAACTTGGCCACAATGTTCCTTTACCTGAGATCTAGAGCTGATTAAATTTTGAAGGGTAAGGGTCAAGGTCACAATCAAGGTCATAAACTATTTGAAAAACGGGATAAGCAAATCAGGAGAAATACAATATTTTCTCTACTGTCGCTGGAAAAACAATAAGAATACACTAAGAACAAAAACAATAGTTTAAAATAATGGTCTGCTGTTGCGAAAAAAGTCAATAACAATAATAACAATAAACAATAACATTACTAACAATAGCTGAGCTATGAAAAAAAATATATAAAAAATTATTAAAAATAATAAATAAATAAATGATAATAACTACTAGGCCTATGCTTACTTTTTGTTAAACAGAACATCGGCCTAGCTTTTACTTCTTGCCATGAGAAATGATTTTGAAATTATAAAGTAAAAAATTAATTGTGATAAAAAATGATAATGAATTAAAATAGTATTATGAAGTTGAAAAAAAAGAAGAAAAAATAAAGAAAAAAAAAAAAAACACAATGGAAACCTTCTCGTGGCGGTTGAGATTCGTGGAGAGTTTAATATTTTTAGTTCCTGTAGGCCTACCTTGAGTAATTTCATATTTGTTGAGGGCGAAAATATTTATAGTTTAAGTGTACACTGAATACATCAAATAAATAACAGTAAACCAAAACGTTCATAGAGTACGCTTATCGCTCCACTATTAAATAATAAAATTAATGATGATCATCCTTCAAATAAATATCGAATATTCGTGTGATATACATCCACAGTCTAGGCCTACATCTTTCACTTTGTATTCCAAAATTAATCGCCTTTGCCTTAGATTTAGACGAACGACTCTTTCCATCCTCCCTAGCTTATAATAAAAATAAAAAATATAATAATAAAAATACACCCCTTCCCCAAAATTGATAAATAAATAAATAAAAAAAAAACTAGGCCTATAATTATATTCGATATAACCAGGTGATACATTGTAAAATATGAACTTTCACCTTACTGCAATCGCTATAGAATAAGCTTTATTGACTAAAATGGGGTGTTACATTCTTCAAAGGGGGATATACAGAAATAATAAAATTACGTTATACGATAAACATTAACAACACATTAGCTGATTTGACCACAAAATAATTACAAAGATAGAATACTAAACGTATGTTTTTGGCTATTTAATTTTAGCATATGTAATTAATAATTCCATTTACAAAACATGTTTCCCCTCGTAAAAATTAGGCTGGCGCATACCTTCATTCCATACATATTTTCCGACCAACTTGTTTGATTAATAAGGAACACACTGTTTTTCGTAGCCATATTCTTCATAATTTTGGGATATTTTCACAATTTAGGCTGATTTTGTGATAGAAAATCGAGAGGTAATTGCATGTTTTTACTATTTAAAAATCTCTTAGGCTTTTTGGTTATAAGAAATATTGGACTGCGTACATTTGATTGAATAATGATGTTGACGATTGTTGAGCTGTGATACGAACAATACGTCGTTCGGTGAATGCCTCTGTTCTCTCAGGCCTCAGGTGCTGGAGTGACGTGTATGCATTGTACCGTCGTATCGTATGCGGATGTACCTAGGCCACAATTATACATATAAACAATTTTAGATCAGGTGTCATCCGCATTGTATTCTGTTTCAGTGGCCAGTTGTCATACCTTTCATTGGAGGTGGAAATATAATGGAAACCTCGCTCGATGTGTTGTCGTTTGCAGCATCAATGGTAGTAGAAACAGACGAAAGCAATGGTAAAGCCAACAGTGGTAGTGATGGTAAAGGTATTAGTATTGATTCAGCTTGCCAATATATTAAGCAATTAATGTTTGTGTATGTAGCTTTTCCCCCATTTACGGATGACGAGTGTGCCTGGACCACACAGCCTACATACGCCCCTAAAATTCAAGTCATACCTTGTTGTGGATCCAGGGTGTTTTTTTTTAGGCTGGTGTCGGTGTGTGGCATCGGGAAAACTGGACAATTTCTTACACAACAAATAATGTTGTTTTTTATAAAAAGAAACTAAAAACAAGATCGCTTTTATTTGCAATATATGCAAGGTAATTCAACAGAAGGACGCACATCTCCGCTCTCAAACATAGCGTGTGCGTACAGTCCTTTGATCTTTACTGTGGCATCGACAATCCAATACTAGTTTGCGAGTAAGTAGAACCCCTCATTTACGAACCCCGATTTTACGAATTCATTGTTGTCATAAATAAAGTTCCTATTTCATGCACAAAACACACACGCGTGTCAAGAATTAATCGTTAGGCATGTGCTGGAGTTTATTCACTCGGTCTTAGACGGTTTACTATATACACTATCAGCGATCTCTACTACAATACAAAACGCAGATAGTGAGCTTTGAATACACCGACATTCAACACAGCGATCAAACTTCATGTCTGCAGCCGTGAGAAAAGTTGTCCGCATATCGATAGGCGTATGATTTATTCATCTCTGAATACACCACCCTCATATCGAAATTTAATGAACCCCCTAATTATAAATGGATTTTATTTATCATAAAATAAGACACTGACATTGTCTTTATAATTTTATTTTTGCATTACATAAATGTAAACGTAGGTGAGAGCAATCGTATTGCATACGAAAAATAAAAGTCTAAGCGTTGTGTCTACAGCCAATCAGCGCTCTTCTTTTAAAAAGTTGTGAACCCCTGTCACCCTGGTTTCCGGGTTATTCTGTACAGGTGTTTACTTGACGCCACAAGCACATGGATCGAGTGAAAAACGTTGTTGCGTTACTCGCCCTGTTGGCGGTGCCCGCGGGGCTGTGTTTATTCGTAAGCTATAAGATAAGTCATATTATTGCCTGAGAAAGAGAGAATAAAGTTTGTATACACATTAACAAGTACAATATGCATAGTACTGTACATTATTATAATCTTTATTTTGAATTTCTTTCGAGCACAAGTTGGAGTTTTGGCTCCAATCCAACAAAATTTCAGTCCAGGCCTAGCCCAGCCCAGCCTAGCATAAAAATAAATAAATACATAGGAATTTCACACAACCCCGATTTTACCTACGAATGATTTTTACGAACGCCTCTGGGCCCGTCCCGTACGTAAATGAGGGGGTTCTACTGTACAGTCGTCAATTATTAGTCTATGCGTGCCGTACGTTTTATGGTGTTACTATTTTATTAATTTTGGGTATTTCGCAATGTCTGTTACATCTGATTTCTTTTGACTGCGAGCTTGTTAAATGCTTCTTTAAACTGCAATTTGATTTGTGAAAATTGACCAAGAAAAGGAAAAGTTTTAGCAATTAAAAATTTATGAATTTTATAAAATTTCATGTTCTTATGTAACATTAAAACTGTCATTTTAACAATGTTGGACTAAGGTGCACAAAACGAACATTTGAGTAGATACAGAACATTCATAAATTTTTTCTGCGACGCGAGTCTCATGAACGACAATACACAACAATATCGTTAAAATTAATGTTGAATATAATTTCAGTCTAATGTTAGTGCAAAATATCATTCGGCATTTTTAATCACCGCACGACGCGCGATTATTATGGCAACTAACACGCGCGTAGGTAATTTGTCACGTACGCTGACGGTTAATGGTCTGGTTGCTATGGTTTTTGTGACGTACAGCGTGTAGGGACGCACATGCGCCCAGAATATCGTTGCCAGAGTTATAACCTTTGATGTTCTGAGTTGTGCGTCCTTCTGTTGAATTGCCTTGATATATGTAAGCTGACAATATTTTAATATCAATTTTTTTTTTAATGCTAAAATATTTATGGTACTTTACGGACGTTGCAGAAGCTCTTAAAACGCATATTAATACAGGCAAGACAAGTAAATGGACTTTTTAAACCTGGGAACATGCACTTGTCTCACAAAATTATATGTTGTCCCATAAAAAAGGCACATGTTTTGTAAATTTTGTAAGACCTTAGCAACAGTATCCAAGGGGTGTGGCCTACTGGTGCAGAACAGTCCATTTTCACCTGTGTTGGCATACAAACATTTTGTTTACCGCAGTCAGTAGGCCTATTTCACTGCATGTTGAGCTTTTCACTGCCCTTTTTGTTTTTTGTCACCGGTGCCGCACAAAATCATATAACTACCAGTGTGTATATTAACTTACATCTAGTGTAATGGTCAGAATAAGAATGATTACTAATGGCTAAGCCTCACCCATTGATTATTGTTGCTATGTTCAGTAAGGTTCCATAAAACAATAATGTAAACATAGACATGTGCGTTTGTGTTTATTGGACATGCACATGGCATATCTAGGGGTGCTTACGCCCCCAAAAATTACTTGTACCCCTTCCCTAGTCATCCCCCAAAAATCACGGTCAAGTAGTTAAAAATCACCTAATGTCACCTTATTTTGCGAATTAGTGTCCCTCAACTGACCATCAAGCCCCCCTCACTTCACCTTCGCTCCCCTTCCCCATCAGCACCCTTATTTCCAGACTTCACTAATCAATTGATTGACATACGGTACTAGAAATGCCCATTATTAAACAATTTATTTAACCAATTTTTAAAAGTTGATCAGAGCATTATTGCATGTGAATTGTGATCAAGGAAATGACAAGTACATTTATGAATGTTTCCTTGTATTTTTATACATTCACTTTTATCGATGACAACAAAACAGTCTTGATTCTTGATTGTACAATCAGTGTGTTTGTATTGTTCAATATCATTGTCGAGACTCTACATATTTTCCCCCTAAAATAACCGATTTCTTCAAAATCAATTCTTGCCAAATAGAGTTATGTACTGTAGAGGTGGTTTGTGATACTATCCTCTACTGTATCTTCTATGAAATGGTGTTTTTTTGTTTTTTTTCACTCAGTTGAACAAAAGAATATAAAATTCATCAATGAAACTACTGTACTGTACATGGTTCAAAATAAATAAATAAAAAATCTTATGCATGGAAATTTAATATAATTTTAATAATATAATTTTAATGGTGAATGTGGACAGTGTACATAGGACTTAGTTAAATGTTTTCAATTTATATAATTAGAAAAAAATGCATACTTATTGTTAGAGATTTCAAGGCAGCGGCGGGCATAATAAAAATTTCCCTCTTTTTTTCTTTGTAACGGTTTAACGCTAATTTGCCAAAAATCAAATTTTGTTTTTATTCAAAATTTCATTATTGGCTAGCGTTGGATAAATTGCTAAACAAGATATAAAAAAAATCTTGCCTTAGCTTTGAGTACAAAACTCTCCTGTCTCTAGATATGGAATGAAAACATAAAAATACCTGAAATTATTTCATCTACATTCACAAATGTGAAGCAGGTGACTCACATTCTTGGTTGGTTTCTTTGCAATGTCTCTATAATTGTGTATTCTGTATTCCATTCTCGTTCCTTTTAAGAAATTTCTAATATTTTTCTATTGCTACTCTGTTAACTAGGGAATTGTTTTTGAATTAGAGATGCAAGTGTTCTAGCTCATAGCTGTCTCCCTCGTGGGTGATCCAGGTTAAGTTTAGTCTCTTTGTAGAATGCCTGACATGCCTATCCTACCTGCCGATTTTTAAAAACCTGTCTGAAAGGAAGTTCTATAGCTTCCAATTACTTCCGAATGCACTTAGTGTACAAAAGTAATTTTCACAAGGAAAAATATGCATTTTCAGGACATGCCTACAGTAGGCCTACCTACTGTATGTCAAACTAGTGGTACATTGCTGCTTTCACAGCTTATAGCGCGAGTACTGTAGATAACCTTCATCAACTGTCCACTGCATTCTCGATCTTTCAGTGAGGAAGGCTGCATTACTGGTGGTAGCCATGTTTCGCTGCACATTCATGTACCTGTCGATATTTCACTTACACCAGTGTTGACTAGATTAATTTTCTACTATTCAGCGAGTCTAATTTTTACACCATGTAGACTACACTTTATGTACAAACTGAATTGGAGGCATTACTGTAACTTCAAATGTAAACACATTTACTGTAATCAACACAACGTCTTGGAGCTCACTCAATATACAAACTTTATGTTATAGAACGACGAAGACACATTTACGTGCCAGTGCGTATTCCACGATGCGATGTATAACTGTGTAACATACACGATCTGTTTACAATACAGTATGGATTTGCATGGTTACAATACTGTCTGTAAGGCACAAATTTTAACTGGGAGGCTGAATGATTTAAATGAGGGGGAGGTAGCAGGGAACTAATTAGTTGATTTTAAACCACTTAAGTGTATTTTTGTTTTGCTTAGCAAAAAAATTTGGTGGGGTGGGGGGCAGGCACAACTTTTTTTTTTTAGGGACGTGCGTATAAAATATGTTGTTTGACAATATTAATTGCTAACAGGTAAAGTAGGTTGATAGCCTATTGCGTATTGTGCATTACCTTTACCCAATTCAATGTTGAACAATTTTTCTGCAGAAATTAATTAAAGCCATTGCAGTTTAGAAAAAACTCAAGTTGTAGTTGATGCGCCTTCATAACACTTTCCTGGTATTTGGTTCAAATTCTAGGCGACACTTTATTTATTCCTTGTTTCGCAAACTTATTTTTTTTTTAAATCGTTAGAAGAGGGCGGAAAAAAAAATTAAAATAAACTTAAGTTTTCTATGGTTTTGCCAAAAACATCCAGACGGAGTAGAAAATAAAAAATAACATTGTTGAATATAAACAGTGTACTAATGGGATGGTTAAATGCTTTAAATTTATAATTAGGTAGAGTGGAATATCTTATTTTTGGAGATTTCAACACAGTGGTGGGCGTAATAAAATATCGGCAAATTTTTATTTTTTTCTGAAATTTCCATTTTTCAGAGCGGTGTGCTAATTAATTGACAAAAAATGAAATTATATTTTTATACAAATTCATTAATTGCATTCAGCAAGTTCGCTAAACAAGATAAAAAAAAAGTCTAGCCTTAAAAACAATTTTTTTTCATGGTATGATTAACATTCCATGTTAGAAATTCAAATTATTAGTTGAAAATAAACTATTGATTATATACTGTCGTGCACATTTATTTACTATGAATAATGGTATTATTCATTAATAAACTTGATTCATTAATATAGTGATTCAGTTGATCAACAAATCAATCACTCACTCAATTAATGGGCCTCATCAAATCCTTAGCTTGTAATAAGTTAAATTATTGTGATAGGGACTGCTGAACATCAACTAATAGACATTTTAAAACAATAGTCTGAGCTATATATAGAAAAAATATATTTTCTCATATTTTTTCCTTATTTATACATTACTATACTAATATTATAAAAAAAACCCACCGAATAGGCAGTACTATTTAAACAGTGTATTTCAGTTATAGGTACAATAATTCAGTTTGCTTTTGACAATCCTTGTCATTGTATATTTTTGATGTTCATTTCTTGTCTTTGTGTACTAATTCGGTTTTTGTTTGCCGAAAGTGAATAAATTAATCAAATCAAATCAAACAAAATGTGATGGTTTCTTTTCTTTAGAATTATGAAATAATAATGATATTGATTTAAATAGTGAAAATGCAAGATTCACTTTGGTTAGTATTTATTAGTATTATTTATTCGACTTAGGGAACGTGCACAAATGTTTAGTCTGCGTTAAATATCGTTACTAACGTTTACGCGATGTACGAAGTCCCGTTATATGCAGCTAATTTGCATAAGCTATTTCGCGTTCAACGCGGAAGGTTAGACCATGGTTAGACGATAGTAAAGACAATGAGTGCAGCGAAGGTTATCGCTTAACTCACGAACTGGACTGACCGGGATCATACGAATACCAAGCATTCGTTCTACGATGTTTTGTATTGTATACAGCTGTGTTGCAGCACGCCGAGATCGTCAAAAAACACATTTTATGTTGATGATACTCGGCTTTGCCCTGCTCCATCGATTGGGATATATTCAATCGGACAAGAAGGAAAATAACATAGGGGCCTAGGCGTACTATTAGTAGTAGGCCTATGCTGTCGTGCAATTCCTGCACATCGCCCATCTCTTTAAAAAAACCAAAAACAATCACATACTGTAGGCCTACCTTTTTATATACAAGTTTTCCGTTTATTTATTTATTTACTTCACTTATTTTTTTTTTGTTGTCAACTATTCAACTCCGTTCCAATCGGCCTTCTAAAGCTGAGAGTTGCCTGTTTTTCTAAACTTTTTCTCTTGGATGCTTGATAGGACCTGCGTAGCGACAACCCTGAGCCTAGCCTAGGTAATTTAAAACGTAATTGTAAATATCGCATTTTGTTTGTGTTGCTTTTGTGAAAGCCTAGGTAAAAAAAACAATAGCCTTCACAGTATTTAAATCTATTTTAACAAAGACAAATTTGAAACTGTTTAATATTTTCTCAGTATTTAAAACTGCTAAAAAAAGTGGCTAAATTAGTGGCGTATTTATGAAGAAAAAAAAATCCTGATGTACACTAAAAAATATAGCTGCCCGGTAGTTTTGGCTCCTGGGGATATTTCAGGTGGAAAGAGTTTCTTGATAATATTGTGGGATTTTTTTTTTTTTTTTCTTTCATAAAAATCTGTTGGAATGAAAGGCTTGGGAGCGAAGTCCAAGAAGTTGAAGGGGAAAAGGGTGAATTGGTTGGATCATAGGTTTATGTTCATGTAGACCTACCATATAGGCCTAATCATCACATCTCAGTTTGGGAACTAAACATAAGGTAGTGAGTGACCCATGCTCTAAATACAATAGTTAAAATACACCTAAAATTAATCTATAATAAATGCCCACCTATACTCTAGTAATATTAAACATTGGGTAACTACTAGGTTAAAAAAAAAACAGCATCTTGCCGGTCATGTCTAACCCATTCAGCTAATAAATTACACTGGGAAGAAGACGTTAAGTACCATAAACGACAAATAAATTGGTTCCCAGACTGAGCAAAAAACGTTCAAAAGACGTGTCTGTAAAAGGTTTACATGAAATAACAACTAGTTTATTTATAACGCCAGTGTCTTCAACTAACTTCACGATACACTGACTAAAAGCGTGAGATTGCAATAATGAGTTCTTAATAAATGTTCTATTCACGGGGCATTCCACAGTATTTGCGACGCAATATGAAAAATTTCATATTCACTTTTGTACATTAAATTTGGTCTATTCAGAAAGTCTATACATTAAATTATATGAAAATATATAATTTTAAAATTTTTGATGGCCACCTCAGAATTTAATTAACATTTATTAAGAAAAATGTAAATTATGTGTCACGGACATTACATAATTAATTCTGTCATATTTTCAACAAAATAAATTTTTCCAAAAAATTTTTTGTGGGATATAGTTATCCAAAGTACCCTTTGTAATTTATCATATGTTTAAAAAAAAAATCTTTAAATATTATTTTCATAATTGCTGTCTCAAACAGTAAAAGTAAGTCCGTGACATTTTGAGTGACATTTTTTAAATTTTATTACAGATGTAGTGCAATTACATATCTGAAATTTCATATTCTCTTTTAATTTACAATAAATAAAAAGCACAATAACATTTTTTTCAATAATTAGTAATATTAGTAATAATTTTTAAACTATATTTATGTCACGGACATTACATTTTGTCACGGACATTACATTTTACAGTACATAATATATAGAAAAAGCTCCTGCTTTTGTAAATTTTGCTAGTGACAACCAATGTCTACCATACTTAGTGCAATTTGCATATCAATTGAATAGTTTATTACTCTTCATGGGAATATTTTGGTAGAAATAAACTATAAGTTTACCCATTCTAACAGTGTATAGCTGATTAATTACATTTCAATTCAAGCTTTGCTTGGAGGTGTACATAAAAATGCCACCTAAGACTGGTGCTGAACGATGCAGAGAATACAGGGAAAGAATTAAGAACAACAAGCTAACCCAGTCATGTGAAGCTTACAAAAAGAAAGACAGAGAGCGAAAACGTAAAAAAAGGCTTGAAGAAAAGAGACAAATGGCGGACGTTGATTTGCAGAAGAAGAAAAATGCTAACAGACTTTATATGAAAGCATACCGACAGAAGAAAAGAAAGGAAGCAAAAAACAAAACTGCAAATCCTGTTGCTACAACACCACCTTCTGGATATTCCAATCGCAGAAGCTTAGGCAAAGCAGTGTCCCGTCTAAAGAGACATCTTCCGAAGTCTGGCAGTCAGATAGCTAATGTTGTTGCGGAGATGGTAGTAACAATGACACCTACAAAGCGTAAGGCTATAGCTGAAGCTATGGATTGGTCAGCAAAAAGGCGACGTATTGACATGGTGGCAGATGAACTAAAGAGAAAGAAACGAAATGATGCTTTATCGCAGGATGAAATACAGCAAGTTGTAGATTTTTATGAACAAGATGACATTAGTCGCATGTGTCCTGGGAAGAAAGAATATGTCTCCGTGAAAACTGATAATGGACGCATCCACAAACAGAAACGGCTACTAATGATGAACATTAGAGAAGCACATCAACTTTTTCTTGACAAAAATCAAACCAAAGTAAGCCTATCAAAATTTGCAAGTCTACGACCATATCATGTTTTTCTGACGAGCCAAAAAGATCATGAAGTATGCCTTTGCAAATATCATGAGGATATTGAAATGCTTATTACTGGTATCCACAAAGTTGTC